>NC_139155.1:37805213-38086101 GCF_964270905.1 Leucopleurus acutus | reverse complement strand
GGTGTAAATACAACTGTGATGCTGCTCTTTCACTGTGCTCTGCAGGTCCAGAACTCCAGAACTCTGTATTCACTTCCTCATAAACCTTTGCTGGCAATATCAGCATACACCATCTTAGATGGGGAGTGGAAAATTGGTTGCCACCATGTAGTCTAAATCACCAGGCTCAGCCCAAAGTACGAGATGTAGCCTCTCAAGAAGGTAAAAGAGGCAAACATTATATCACACAATGATGGTATCTTCCTTAGAAAAGATGGATCTGCTTTGCACCATGTTGCCCTTTTTGTCTGATTCATGTGAAAAGGAATGCATGATTATAGGCAGTGGTGGATTTATAATGTGTCCATTTAGCTAAGCTGAGTTCATTTCCTGCATACTTTCATTAGGGAGGTTACAAAAGAGATTCTTGTGAGAGATTTGTTGGGCCAGAGAAGCAGCAATCATTTAGTATGTCATACATGTTGTTACTTTCTGCTGACTAACCTTGTTGCTGTGACATAAATGCTGGGCCTGCAGCTGCCCCACCTCACCCTGAATTCTGGATCATGTGTGTAGGTTTAGTTTGAGATAAAGGCTCTCTTAAGGTCAGAGGCAATAAGAACTCACACAAGTTTCAGAACATACTCATAGGTTCCATCTCCTGCTAGTATATTTCAGCTTGCTCTGGCTCTCCATTCTTATGCCATGATCTAGTATCCAAGGACCTTTATTGCTTTTCCTTCCATAGGACATCACACCCATTACATGGAGAGTATTATGCTGATTGGACCTAGCCATCAGAAAGTAGCAAATTCTCTACAGAACTTAGTAAAACAGTTGCATACCAGACGGTAGGAGATAAATCATACAAAAAATTCAAGGGCCGCCTGCCATGGTGATCTAAGTGTCTAGTGGTCTGGAGCCATGTCAAGATACCCCTTCCACATTGAAGGGCAAGTTGCTGTATCTGATCCATTCTACCACTGAGAAAGAGACACAATACCTAGGGAGCCTCTTTGAATTTTGGAGGCAACATATACCTCATTTGGGTGTGCTTCTTTAACCCATATACCAAATGACATGAAAATCTGCTAATTTGGGGCAGGAATCAGAATAAGAGATGGTTCTGCCACAGGTCCAGACTACCATACAAACTGCTTTGCCACTTGGGACATGTGATCCAGCAGATCAGTGGTGATTGAAGTGTCGGTGGCAAACAGGGATGCTGTTTGCAGTCTTTAGCAAGTCCCTAGAGGTGAATCACAGAACAGATTCAGATTTTGGAGTAAAGTCATATTATCTGTTTTTTTTTTCTTATTACTCATCAATTTTATACACATCAATGTATATATGTCAATCCCAATTGCCCAATTCATCACACCACCCCTCCCACCCCCCCACCACTTTCCCACCTTGGTGTCCATATGTTTGTTCTCTATATCTGTGTCTCAACTTCTGCCCTGCAAACCGGTTCATATGTACCATTTTTCTGTGTTCCACATACATTCATTAATATATGATATTTGTTTTTCTCTTTCTGACTTACTTCACTCTGTATGACAGTCTCTAGATCCATCCATGTCTCAACAAATGACCCAATTTCGTTCCTTTTTATGGCTGAGTAATATTCCATTGTATATATGTACCACATCTTCTTTATCCATTCATCTGTTGATGGGCATTTAAGTTGCTTTCATGACCCGGCTATTGTAAATAGTGCTGCAATGAACATTGGGGTGCATGTGTCTTTTTGAATTATGGTTTTCTCTGGGTATATAACCAGTAGTGGAATTTCTGGATCATATGGTAACTCTACTTTTAGTTTTTAAGGAACCTCCATACTGTTCTCCATAGTGGCTGTATCAATTTACATTCCCACCAACAGTGCAAGAGGTTTACCTTTTCTCCACACCCTCTCCAGCATTTGTTGTTTGTAGATTTTCTGATGATGCCCATTCTAACTGTTGTGAGGTGATACCTCATTGTACTTTTGATTTGCATTTTTCTAATAATTAGTGATGTTGAGCAGCTTTTCATGTGCTTCTTGGCTATCTGTATGTCTTCTTTGGAGAAATGTCTATTTAGGTCTTCTGCCCATTTTTGGATTGGGTTGTTTGTTTTTTAATATTGAGCTGCATGAGCTGTTTTTATATGTTGGAGATTAATCCTTTGTCCATTGATTCATTTGCAAATATTTTCTCCCATTTTGAGGGTTGTCTTTCATCTTGTTTATGGTTTCCTTTGCTATGCAAAAGCTTTGAATTTTCATTAGATCCCATTTGTTTATTTTTGTTTTTATTTCCATTACTCTAGGAGGTGGATCAAAAAAGACCTTGCTGTGATTTATGTCAAAGAGTGTTCTTCCTATGTGTTCCTATAAGATTTTTATAGTGTCTGGTCTTACATTTAGGTCTCTAATCCATTTGGAGCTTATTTTTGTGTATGGTGTTAGGGAGTGTTCTAATTTCATTCTTTTACATGTAGCTGTCCAGTTTTCCCAGCAACACTGATTGAAAAGACTGCCTTTTCTCCATTGTATATCCTTGCCTCCTTTGTCATAGATTAGCTGACCATAAGTGCATGGGTTTATCTCTGGGCTTTCTATCTTTTTCCATGGATCTATATTTCTGTTTTTGTTCCAGTACCATATTTTCTTGATTACTGTAGCTTTGTATTATAGTCTGAAGTCAGGGAGTCTGATTCCTCCACCTCCGCTTTTTTACCTCAAGACTGCTTTGGCTATTTGGGGTCTTTTGTGTCTCTATACAAATTTTAAGATTTTTTGTTCTAGTTCTGAAAAAATGTCATTGGTAATTTGATAGGGATTGCATTGGATCTGTATATTGCTTTGGGTAGTATAGTCATTTTTACAATATTGATTCTTCCAATCCCACAACATGGTATGTCTCTCCATCTGTTGGTATCATCTTTAATTTCTTTCATCAGTGTCTTATTGTTTTCTGCATACAGGTCTTTGGTCTCCTTAGGTAGGTTTATTCATAGGTATTTTATTCTTTTCATTGCAATGGTAAATGGGAGTGTTTTCTTAATTTCTCTTTCAGAGTTTTCATCATTAGTGTATAGGAGTGCAAGAGATTTCTGTGCATTAATTTTGTATCCTGCAACTTTACCAAATTCATTGATTAGTTAGTAGTTTTCTGGTGGCATTTTTAGGACTCTCTATGTATAGTATCATTTCATCTTCAAACAGTGACTGTTTTACTTCTTCTTTTCCAAATTATATTGCTTTTTCTTCTCTGATTGCCGTGGCTAAGACTTCCAAAACTATGTTCAATAATAGTAGTGGCTAGAGAATGGGCTTGAGGATATGGGGAGACGGAAGCTTATGCTGTGACAAAGTGAGAGAGTGGCATGGACATATATACACTATTAAATGTAAAATAGATAGCTAGTGGGAAGCAGCCATATAGCACAGGGAGATCAGTTCAGTGCTTTGTGACCACCTAGAGGGGTGGGATAGGGAGGGTGGGAGGGAGGGAGATGCAAGAGGGAAGGGATATGGAAACAGATGTATATGTATAACTGATTCACTTTGTTATAAAGCAGAAACTAACACACCATTGTAAAGAAATTATACTCCAATAAAGATGTAAAAAAAAAGTGGAAGAGGGAGTAATATATTATTCTGACACATAGATAGAAACACTTAGATATATTCAAATCAAATGGATAAATTTCCTATGCTAACAAACTTCCTTCTCTAGAATCTTTGGGGTTTTCTCCAATAGTTTCTTCCCTTTAGCCTCAAATCATTAAAAACAAAACAAAAAACTTCCATGTTGCTTCTTTGTCCTCACTTCTTATTTATTCTTCAACCCACTTAAATATGGCTCTTAACTCCAATCATTTTGCTGTAACGTTTTTTACTATGGAAATCAAAGACCTCTAATAACCAAATCCAAAGGTCAGTTTTCAACACTTATCTTACTGCCATTTGAGACTGTTTATCAATTCCTCTTTCCTGAAACACTCTACTTTTTTGATTCTGTGAGACCATCAAATTAGAGTTCTTTTCTGCTTAAAAAAACAGAAAACTATTGATTTATTAATTCAATAAAAAAAATAGTGGTGAGACTGGAAATCCTTGTCTTGTTCCTGATCTTAGAGGAAATGCTTTCAGTTTTTCACCATTGAAAATGATGTTTGCTGTGGGGTTGTCATATATGGCCTTTGTTATGTTGAGGTAGTTCCCTCTATGCCCACTTTATGGAGAGTTTTTATCATAAATGGCATTGAATTTTGTCAAAAGCTTTTTCTGCATCTATTGAGATGATCATATAGTTTTTACATCTTCAATTTGTTAATATGGTTTTGCATATATTGAAGATTTGTGTATATTGAAGAATCCTTGTATCCTTGGGATAAATCCCACTTGATCATGGTGTATTATCCTTTTAATGTGTTGTTGGATTCTGTTTGCTAGTATTTTGTTGAGGATTTCTGAATCTATATTCTTCCGTGATATTGGTCTGTAATTTTCTTTCTTTTTTTTTTTCTTGTAGTATCTTTGTCTGGTTTTGGTATCAGCATGATGGTGGCCTCATAGAATATGTTTGGGAGTGTTCCTTTCTCTGCAATGTTTTGGAAGAGTTTAAGCAGGATGGATGTTAGGTCATCTCTAAATGTTTGATAGAATTCCCCTGTGAAACCATCTGGTCCTGGACTTTGGTTTGTTGGAAAATTTTTAATCACAGTTTCAATTTGATTACTTGTGATTTGTCTGTTCATATTTTCTATTTCTTCCTAGTTCAGTCTTGGAAGGTTATACCTTCCTAGGAATTTGTCCATTTCTTCCAGGTTGTCCATTTTATTAGTATAGAGTTGCTTGTAGTAGTCTCTTATGATGCTTTGTATTTCTGCAGTGTCTGCTGTAACTTCTCCTTTTTCATTTCTAATTTTATTGATTTGAGTCCTCTCCCTCTTTTTCTTGATGACTCTGGCTGATTGTTTATCAATTTTGTTTATTTTCTCAAAGAACCAGCTTTTAGTTTTATTGATCTTAGCTATTGTTTTCTTTGTTTCTATTTCATTTATTTCTGCTCTGATATTTATGATTTCTTTCCTTCTACTAAATTTGGGTTTTGCTTGTTCTTTCTCTCCAGTTCCTTTAGGTGTAAGGTTAGATGGTTTATTTGAGATTTTTCTTGTTTCCTGAGGTAGGCTTGTAAAGCTATAAACTTCCCTCTTAAAACTGCTTTTGCTGCATCCCATAGGTCTTGGATCATCGTGTTTTCATTGTCATTTGTGTCTAGGTACTTTCTGATTTCATGTTTGATTTCTCCAGTTATCTGTTGGTTACTTAGTAACGTATTGTTTACCCTCCAAGTGTTTGTGGTTTTTACTTTTTTTTCCCCTGTAATTCATTTTGAATCTCATAGCGTTGTGTTCAGGAAAGATGACTGATATGATGTCAACTTTCTGAAATTTACTGAGGTTGATTTGTAACCCAAGATGTGATCTATCCTGGAGAATGTTCCGTACGCACTTGAGAAGAAAGTGTAATCTGCAGTTTTTAGATGGAATGTCCTATAAAGGTCAATTAAATCTCTCTGGTCTAATGTGTCATTTAAGGCTTCTCTTTCCTTATTATTTTCATTTTGGATGATCTGTCCACTTGTATAAGTGAGGTGTTAAAGTCTGCCACTATTATTGTGTTACTGTCAATTTCCTCTTTTAGAGCTTTTAGAAGTTGCCTTTTGTATTGAGGTGCTCCTATGTTGGGTGCATATATTATAATTGTTATATCTTCTTCTTGGATTGATCCTTTGATTATTATGTAGTGTCCTTCCTTGTCTCTTGTAACATTCTTATCTTAAAGTCTATTTTATCTGATATGAGTATTGCTACTCCAGCTTTCTTTGATTTCCATTTGAATGGAATACCTTTTTCCATCCCCTAATTTTCAGTCTGTATGTATCCCTAGGTCTGAAGTGGGTCTCTTGTAGACAGCATATATATGGGTCTTGTTTTTGTATGCATTCAGCAAACCTGCGTCTTCTGGTTGGAGCATTTAATCCATTCATGTTTAAGGTAATTATCAATATGTAAGTTTCTATGACTATTTTCTTAATAGTTTTTGATTTGTTTTTGTATGTCCTATTCTTATCTTGTGTCTCCCACTTAGAGAAATTCCTTTAGCATTTTTTGTAGAGCTGGTTTTGTGGTGCTGAATTCTCTTAGTTTTTGCTTGTCTGTAAAACTTTTGATTTCCCCATTGAATCTGAATGAGATCCTTGCTGTGTAGAGTAATCTTGGTTGTAGGTTCTTCCGGTTCTTCACCTTAAGTATATCATGCCACTCCCTTCTGGCTTGTAGAGTTTCTGCTGAGAAATCATCTGTTAACCTTATGGGAGTTCCCTTGTATGTTATTTTTCCCTTGCTGCTTTCAATAAATTTTGTTCAAATTTAATTGTTGCCAACTTGATTGTTATGTGTCTCGGCATGTTTCTCCTTGGGTTTATCTATATGGGACTCTCTGTGCTTCCTGGACTTAGGTGGCTATTTCCTTTCCCATGTTAGGGAAATTTTTGACTATCATCTCTTCAAATATTTCTTGAGTCCTTTCTCTCTCTCTTCTCTTCCTGGGACCCCTACAAGGTGAATGATGTTGTATTAAAGTTGTCTCAGAGGTCTCTTGGGCTGTCTTCATTTCTTTTCATTCTTTTTTCTTTATTCTGTTCAGCAGCAGTGTATTCCAGCATTCTGTCCTCCAGATCACTTATCCGTTCTTCTGCCTCAGTTATTCTGCTATTGATTCCTTCTAGTATATTTTTCAATAAAGTTATTGTATTGTTCATTTCTCTTTGTTCTTTAATTCTTCTATGTCTCTGTGAAACATTTCTTCTATCTGCTCGATCTTTGCCGCCATTGTTTTTCCGAGATCCTGCATCATCTTCACTATCATTATTCTGCATTTTTTTTAATTTATATTTTTACACAACAGGTTCTTATTAGTCATCAATTTTATACACGTCAGTGTATACATGTCAATCCCAATTGCCCAATTCATCACACCACCATCCACACACCCCCGCAGCTTTCTACCTTGGTGCCCATACATTTGTTCTCTACATCTGTGTCTCAACTTCTGCCATGCAAACCGGTTCATATGTACCATTTTTCTATGTTCCACATAAATGTTTTAATATATGATATTTGTTTTTCTCTTTCTGACTTACTTCACTCTGTATGACAGTCTCTAGATCAATTCATGTCTCAACAAGTGAACAAATTTTTTCCCTCTTATGGCTGAGTAATATTACATTGTATATATGTACCACATCTTCTTTATTCATTCGTCTGTTGACGGGCATTTAAGTTGCTTACATGATCTGGCTATTGTAAATAATGCTGCAATGAACATTGGGGTGCATGTGTCTTTTTGAATTATGTTTTTTTCTGGGTATATGCCCAGTAGTGGGATTGCTGGATCATATGGTAATTCTATTTTTAGTTTTTTAAGGAAGCTCCATACTGTTCTCCATAGTGGCTGTATCAATTTACAGTCCCACCAACAGTGCAAGAGGTTTACCTTTTCTCCACACCCTCTCCAGCATTTGTTGTTTGTAGATTTTCTGATGATGCCCATTCTAACTGTTGTGAGGTGATACCTCATTGTACTTTTGATTTGCATTTCTCTAATAATTAGTGATGTTGAGCAGTTTTTCATGTGATTCTTGGCCATCTGTGTCTTCTTTGGAGAAATGTCTATTTAGGAGTTCTGCCCATTTTTGGATTGGGTTGTTTGTTTCTTTAATATTGAGCTGCATGAGCTTCATATATTTTGGAGATTAATCCTTTGTCCATTGGTTCATTTGCAAATATTTTCTCCCATTCTGAGAGTTATCTTTTTGTCTTGTTTATGGTTTCCTTTGCTGTGTAAAAGATTTGAAGTTTCATTAGGTCCCATTTGATTATATTTGTTTTTATTTCCATTACTCTAGGAGGTGGATCAAATAAGATCTTGCTGTGATTTATGTCAAAGAGTGTTCTTCCTATGCTTTCTTCTAAGAGTTTTATAGTGTCTAGTCCTTCGTTTAGGTCTTGAATCAATCTTGAATTTATTTTTGTGTATGGTGTTAAGGAGTGTTTTAATTTCATTCTTTTACATGTAGCTGTCCAGTTTTCCCAGCACCACTTATTGAAGAGACCATCTTTTCTCCATTGTATATCCTTGCCTCCTTTGTCATATATTAGTTGACTATAGGTGCATAGGTTTATCTCTGGGCTTTCTATCTTTTTCCATTGATCCATGTTTCTGTTTTTGTGGCAGTACCATGTTGTCTTGGTTACTGTAGCTTTGTAGTATAGTCTGAAGTCAGGGAGTCTGATTTCTCCTTCTCCATTTTTTTCCCTCAAAACTGCTTTGCCTATTCGGGGTCTTTTTTATCTCCATACTAATTTTAAGATTTTTTTGTTCTAGTTCCGTAAAAAATGCCATTGGTAATTTGATAAGGATTGCATTGAATCTGTAGATTGCTTTGGGTAGTATAGTCATTTTCACAATGTTGATTCTTCCAATCCAAGAACATGATATATTTCTCCGTCAGTTGGTATCATCTTTACTTTCTTTCATCAGTGTTTTATAGTTTTCTGCATACAGTCTTTGGTCTCACTACGTAGGTTTATTCCTAGGTGTTTATTCTTTTTGTTGCAATGGTAAATGGGAGTGTTTCCTTAATTTCTCTTGCAGCGTTTTCATCATTAGTATATAGGAATGCAAGAGATTTTTATACATTAATTTTGTATCCTGCAGCTTTACCAAATTCATTGATTAGCTCTAGTAGTTTCCTGGTGGCATATTTAGGATCCTCTATATATAGTATCATTTCATCTGAAAACAGTGACAGTTTTACTTCTTCTTTTCCAATTTGTATTCCTTTTATTTCTTTTTCTTCTCTGATTGCCATGGCTAGGACTTCCAAAACTATGTTGAATAATAGTGGTGAGAGTGGAGATCCTTGTCTTTTCTTGATGTTAGAGGAAATGCTTTCAGGTTTTCACCATTGAGAATGATGTATGCTGTGTGTTTGTTGTATATGGCCTTTATTATGTTGAGGAAGCTTCCCTCTATGCCCACTTTCTGGAGACTTTTTATCATAAATGGGTATTGAATTTTATCAAAAGTTTTCCTGAATCTATTGAGATGATCATATAGTTTTTATTCTTCAGTTTATTAATATGATGTATCACATTGATTGATTTGTGTATATTGAAGAATCCTTGCAACCCTGGGAAAAATCCCACTTGATAATGGTGTATGATCCTTTTAATGTGTTGTTAGAATGTGTTTGCTAGTATTTTGTTGAGGATTTTTGTATCTATATTCATCAGTGATATTGGTCTATAATTTTCGTTTTTTGTATTATCTTTGTTTGGTTTTGGTATCACGGGCATGGTGGCTTCATAGTATGAGTTTGGGAGTGTTCCTTCCTTTGCAATTTTTTGGAAGAGTTTGAGAAGAATGGGTGTTGGCTCTTCTCTAAATGTTTGATAGATTTCACCTGTGAGGCCTTCTGGTCCTGGACTTTTGTTTGTTGGAAGATTTTTAATTACAGTTTCACTTTCATTACTTTTGATTGGTCTGTTAATATTTTCCATTTCTTCCTGGTTCAGTCTTGCAAGGTTATACCTTTCTAAGAATTTGTCCATTTCTTGCAGCTTGTCCATTTTATTGGCATAGCATTGCTTGTAGTAGTCCCTTAGGATGCTTTGTATTTCTGCAGTGTCTGTTGTAACTTCTCCTTTTTCAATTGTAATTTTATTGATTTGAGTCCTCTCTCTCTTTTTCTTGATGTGTCTGGCTAATGGGTTTTCAATTTTATTTATCTTCTGAAAGAAGCACCTTTTAGTTTTATTGATCTTTGCTATTGGTTTTTTTTTTTCTGTTTCATTTATTTCTGCTCTGATCTTTATGATTTCTTTCGTTCTGCTAACTTTGGGTTTTGTTTGTTCTTCTTTCACTAGTTCCTTTAGATGTAAGGTTAGATTGCTTACTTGCATTTTTCTGGTTTCCTGAGGTAGGCTTGCATAGCTATAAACTTCCCTCTGAGAACTGCTTTTGATGCATCAAATAGGTTTTGGATCATCCTGTTTTCATTGTCATTTGTCTCTAGGTATTTTTTGATTTCCTCTTTGATTTCTTCAGTGATCTCTTGGTTATTTAGTAACGTATTGTTTAGCCGCCATGTGTTTGTGTTTTTTACATTTTTGCCCTGTAATTCATTTCTATTCTCATCGCATTGTGGTCAGAAAAGATGCTTGATATGATTTCAATTTTCTTAAATTTACCGAGGCTTCATTTGTGACCCAAGATGTGATCTCTTCTGGAGAATGTTCCATGCGCACTTGAGAAGAAAGTGTAATCTGCTGTTTTTGGATGGAATGTCCTATAAACGTCAATTAAATCTATCTGTTCTATTGTATCATTTATAGCTTCTGTTTCCTTATTTATTTTCATTTTGGATGATCTGTCCATTGGTGTAAGTGAGGTGTTAAAGTCTACCAGTATTATTGTGTTACTATCAATTTCCTCTTTTATAGCTGTTAGCAGTTGCCTTATGTATGAGGTGCTCCTATGTTAGGTGCATATATATTTAAAACTGTTACATCTTCTTCTTGGATTGATCCCTTGATCATATGTAGTGTCCTTCCTTGTCTCTTGTAACATTCTTTATTTTAAAGTCTATTTCACCTGATATGAGTATTACTACTCCAGCTTTCTTTTGATTTCCATTTGCATGGAATATCTTTTTCCATCACCTCACTTTCAGTCTGTATGTGTCCCTAGGTCTGAAGTGGTCTCTTGTAGACAGCATATATGTACCTAGGTCTTGTTTTTGTATCCATTTAGCAAGGCTGTGTCTTTTGGTTGGAGAATTTAATCCATTCACGTTTAAGGTAATTATCAATATGTATGTTCCTATGACCATTTTCTTAACAGTTTTCAGTTTGTTTTTGTAGGTGCTTTTCTTCTCTTGTGTTTCCCACTTAGAGAAGTTCCTTTAGTATTTGTTGTAGA
The DNA here is from genome assembly GCF_964270905.1 of Leucopleurus acutus. Classification (NCBI taxonomy): domain Eukaryota; kingdom Metazoa; phylum Chordata; class Mammalia; order Artiodactyla; family Delphinidae; genus Leucopleurus; species Leucopleurus acutus. The sequence goes on along the minus strand of NC_139155.1, from coordinate 38,075,081 downwards.
GCTGGTTTGGTGGTGCTGAATTCTCTAAGCTTTTGCTTGTCTGTAAAGCTTTTGATTTCTCCATCGAATCTGTAGGAGTACCTTGCTGTGTATAGTATTCATGGTTGTAGGTTCTTCCCTTTCATCACTTTAAGTATATCATGACACTCCCTTCTGGCTTGCAGAGTTTCTGCTGAGAAATCAGTTCTTAACCTTATGGGAGTTCACTTGTATGTTTTCATTTTTCCCTTGCTGCTTTCAATAATTTTTCTTTCTTTTTAATTTTTGCCAATTTGATTACTATGTTTCTCAGTGTGTTTCTCCTTGGGTTTATCCTGTATGGGATTCACTGTGCTTCCTGGAGTTGGGTTGCTATTTCATTTCCCATGTTAGGGAAGTTGTCGAGTATAATCTCTTCAAATATTTCATCGGGTCATTTCTCTCTCTTTTCCTTCTGGGACCCCTATAATGCAAATGTTGTTGCATTTAATGTTGTCCCAGACATCTCTTAGGCTGTCTTCAATTTCTTTTTATTCTTTTTTCTTTATTCTGTTCTTCAGCAGTGAATTCCACCATTCTGTCTTCCAGGTCACTTATCCATTCTTCTGCCTCAGTTATTCTGATATTGATTCCTTCTAGTGTAGTTTTCATTTCAGTTATTGTATTGTTCATGTCTGTTTGTTTGTTCTTTAATTCTTCTAGGTCTTTATTAAACATTTCTTGCACCTTCTCAATCTTTGCCTCTATTCTTTTTCTGAGGTCCTGGATCTTCTTCACTATCATTATTCTGAATATTTTTTCTAGAAGGTTACCTATCTCCACTTCATTTAGTTGCTTTTCTGGGGTTGTATCTTGTTCCTTCATCTGGTACATAGCCCTCTGCCTTTTCATCTTGTCTATCTTTCTGTGAATGTTGTTTTTGTTCCCATGCTGCAGGATTGTAGTTCTTCTTGCTTCTGCTGTCTGCACTCTGGTGGATGAAGCTATCTAAGTGGCTTGTGCAAGTTTCCTAATGGGAGGGACTAGTGGTGGGTAGAACTGGCTGCTTCTCTGGTGAGCAGAGCTCAGCAAAACTTTAATTCACTTGACTGCTGATGGGTGGGTCAGTGTTCTCTCCCTTTTGGTTGTTGGCCTGAGGCAATGCAACACTAGAGCCTTCAGGCTCTTTGCTGGGGCTAATGGTGGACTCTGGGAGGGCTCACGCCAAGGAGTACTTCTCAGAACTTATGCTGTCAGTGTCCTTGTCCTCACGGTTAGCCACAGCCAACCACTGCCTCTGCAGAAGACCCTCCAACTCTTGCAGGTAGGTCTGGTTCAGTCTCCCCTGGGGTCACTGCTCCTTTTCTGGGTCCCGATGTGCACACTACTTTGTGTTCACCCTCCAAGAGTGGAGACTCTGTTTCCCCTAGTCCTGTCAGAGTCCTGCAATCAAATCTCACTACCCTCAATGTCTACTTCTCTAGGAATTCCTCCTCCTGTTGCTAGGCCCCGTGCTTCAGAAGCCTGATGTGGGGCTCAGAACCTTCACTCCATGGGTGTTCTTCTGTGGTATAAGTGTTTTCCAGTTTGTGAGTCACCCATCTAGCAGTTATGAGATTTGATTTTATTGTGATTGCACCCCTCCTACCATCTCATTGTGGCTTCTCCTTTGTCTTTGGACATGGGGTATCTTTTTTGGTGAGTTCCAGTGTCTTCCTGTTGATGATTGTTCAGCAGGTAGTTGTGATTCCAGTTCTCTCACAAGAGGGAGTGAGAGCACGTCTTTCTACTCCACCATATAGATTCAGGTTCCTCATATTATCTCTTTATATAATTATTCTCCTGTAGCTTTTGACTTTCTATTTGGCCTTAGTAGAGACTGAATGCTTGGCCACAGCCCACTAAATTACCATGTGACCTGAGCTGCTCATCACAATTTAGTGTTGTGTGAGCCATGATGTTGAGTGTGGACAGGAGGTCTCCATTATGAAATGAAAGTGATATGTATGAGACTGGGCTTAAGAAGGCTCTGAGAGCACTAGTGTATTACATGTGGAGGTGGCCCAGCTGCCCATGGCCTCTACTTCTGCTACACTCTTTTCTCTCTCTCAAACTATGGCCTCATAGGGAGCTCTCTACCATCAGTCCACTGAAGAAGAAAATCATGGACTTGTGTTTTATAGATGGTTCTACGTGATATAGTCACCATTAAAAAGTGTATTGTTGCTGCACTACATGTTCGTTCCAGTTTGTCCTCAAAGACAATAGTGAAGAGAAATCTTCCCAGTGGTAGGACATTGGATAGGGTCCAGGAGAGATGGAAAGAGTTTCAGACCTATACCTGTTCATTGATTATGCAGGTTTGGTTGGCTGGTCAGGACGTGGAAAGAACACAAGTGTAAAATTGGTGTCAACAAGGTCTGGGGAAAAGGCCTATAGTTAGACTTATTGGAATGAACACCTAGTGTATTTGTGTCCCATATGAATACTCATCATACAGTGTTGCCTTAATATTGGATTTTAATAATCAAGAAGACAGGATGACCTGTTCTGTGAACACCCATCAGCCTCCATCTGCAGCCACTCCTGTCACTCCCTAATATGTTCATCAACAAAGTGGCCATGGTGGCAGGGATGGAAGTTATATGTAGGCTCAACTACATGTACTGCTAGTCACCAAGGATGGATTGGCTACAGCTACTGCTAAGTGCTCAGTCTGCCAGCAGCAAAAACCAACATGGACATGGCACCATTCCCCAGGGTGACCAGCCAGCTACCTGGAGGCAGGTTGATTACACTGGCCTGTTTCCATTATAAAGGAGTAGTGCATTGTTCACAGTGAAAAAGGCACTCATTCTATATATGTTTTGGCCCAACTGATACATAGGTTTAAAAAAGGAATTCTAAACATCAATAACAAAAATCATAGATTTGATGTATTTTGAAGTGTTTTGCCTGTAGATGAGAGCTCACTGAAAGGTTATTACAGCAATTAAAAAAAAAAGGTTAGTTATCTTATGTCAAGGTCCAAACTATGTTAGCATGTTCAAATTAGAAATTGGGAAAGTAAAATTCCCAGGTTAGGGTAAGTTATGCTGTATTAACAAATTGCCTCAAATTCCTGATGGCTTATAACAATGCTTCTTTCTCTTTGCTGTCATCATAGGTTGGATGGGGGCTTTGCTTCAGACCTAGTTTGACAAAGCAGACACTTTCTAGAGTGCTCAGTTATGATTTCAGAGAGGAAACCTCATGGGGGTCTTGTACTTGTGATCAAATTGACAAGCCCAGGCCACATGCCTCAAACCGCAAAGGAGCCAGAACGTTCAAGGCTACAATAGCCAGAATGTTTTGGTGACCAGAACTAATGAGTACTCTAGAGGTGAGGGAAGGCTGTAACTGGCAGGGTATTCCACATACTGGAGAATGACAGCTGTTTGTGATGGAAGAGACAAAGGAAAGATTAGAAGTCAAGATGCATGATTAGAGCTATTTAGTTTAAGCACAGATGGTCAGCTACACAGGCCCAAGGTAGTCACTGCTCTCCAATACAGTATAACAAATTATGCTCCAATCAGCTCACAGTCAGCAAGGAAAAGTAAAATTGTGTTCTGTGCAATCTGTTTAAGAGGACTTGAGCATTTATATTATATTTCAGAATGATTTCTATGCAAAATCTCTAAAATATTGATATTTTGTATGTAACAGGACACTACGTTCAGCTTATTCTGCCAAGACACCTAATGGTGGCAACACAATGGGATTGTCACTGGTTTTGTTATTGTCATAGTCACTGCCCCCATACTGGACCTTATTTCTAAGTGAACTAAGTTACAAGAAGCAAGGAAGAAGAGAGAAAGTCATGTCCTCATTGGAGAACATTCACTCATTTCAATCTGTCTGTTGGCTGTTTTCAGCTGTATCAGTTGAGAACGTGTTGAGATGACATGCAGCCCTGCATAAGATTTGATTTGAGCAATAAGAGAAATCAGTGGCATTCAGGGCAAATTAAATCTAATTTACCCTACAAATTGCCAAACTATCAGTCCTATTAAATCTGTTTATTAAAAGGCAAGAGAGTTGGCCTGGGTTGCAAGCTGTGTCTGGGATAATAAGACAAAAATGAAGCTCACTAATGTAGATAAATCATGTTTGATTTCCAGGCCAGGGGTAACCAATGGGAGGGCTTTCATCTCACCTCCCTTGTCATCCAGAGGTGTCTGTGAGCCAGTCAGAACGTCCCCAGAGTCAGGCCATACTGATTGATTTCCATAGCACTGAGAGGCCCATGTCATTGCTCCCAATCCAGGGTCATTAATAAAACCAACTCTATTTATCTCTACTCATCCATTCTACAAAATACAATTTATACTGGTATTTATGATTTAGAGGTGAGTGGGATAAGAAGGGTAATAGTGGCAGGGATCAGGGGGTAGAACTGTTATACTCTTAAATCATAAAGTGTATAGAGGGCAGATAATAGTAGATCTTTACTTCCAAATTATTTGGGATGACCCCCAAAATTTAAGTTTTGGGTTGTATTTTACACCTTAATAATCGCAGTGTGCACATAAAATAAGGAGAAAAAGGCAATGCCAATTAAGGTCTTTTTCCTTAGGAAAGATGAATCTTTGTTCATGGTGCTCACCTGCTTGGAAGACCCTCTCTCAGGGTCTCCAGTTACTACTCATCCTTGGGGGTCTATCTTAAATCCTCTCTTGATTAAGTAGTCCACTTTTAATATCCCAGTCTTTAGTCTTCCTTCTTTTGAACTCCTGTCCCAGTGAATATTAATAGCATTTGATTTGACAATTATATCCTTCACCACATTGAACTTTGATGAATCTTCTTAATGAAATATTCAAAATAAATACATGGAGAAATTCAGTATCTTGCCCAAGATCACAAATAGTAACTCAAGTTTGCTCCTACACGTGCCTTCAATGTTTGACTCCATGGGGTAGTAGTCTTATCTTGAGGGGGAAGAGACTACATTAAGGATGTGAGTTAGAGTAGGTTAGGAAATACAAGTGAGCTGTATTTTTCTTTTTGGGACCAGTAAAAGCAAGGCCTTCCAGTAGGTATCAGGCAACGGTTCTCCAGCCAGTGTTGGCAGATAAGAACAGCTGAATTCATTAATTCAGAAGATATCCCCATTCACTGAAATTTGGCCAGCAAGCACCTTCCACAGATTCATTTCTGTGCCTTCCAGTTTGTTCCAGGTAGCCTTCGGCTTAGACAGCCTTTATAGTGTATACTTTCCTTAAACTAGGAGTAGGGATCATGTGTGAAAATAGAGAACAATGCTTGAGCATACATCCTCAAACCCTAGATCTTAATTCCATGGAATAAATGTGTGGGTTTTTGTCACCATTCCTTCAATACGATACAGTTCTAGGTTCAGGAAACCTCTGGAGGAAAGTTGAGGTGGGAGAAAGGAGGGATGAAAATTGTTCACAGTAATCCAAAGGCTTTATTAGTCTGTAATTAAGAGTGATGGGAGGAAGCCAAGTGAGGGAAAATTGAAGCTGAATTGCAAGGCAAAACGAGTCCCTAACAATGAAGAGTATTCAACTGTGGAGGAGGATGACAGACAGAGCATCGTTAGTCACTCATAGTGTCTTTATTGGTAATTTGTTCTCTATATTTTGGATGAAATACATATCTGGGAACCATGCCAAGTCATGCAAGGGATGCCCTTTAACCGGCATTCAAGGTGATAGCATTAATGACCCTGGCAGAGGAAAATGAGATACTCTTGAGAACCAGCTGAGAATGAGAAGTCCAATGAACAAGGTGTTCTCTTAGGTTTGGGCTCTGATGCTGTGAATCATTTGAGCTACTCAGAGTTGGGGGCCTGCTCCACAGGAGCAGAAACCAGTGATCACTCACTCATCTTGCTTCCAATATTTCTAGATGGCATCTCTTAGTGCCTCCAACCTTAGAGAAATCTGAATTCCCAGAATATCAATACTCTAAGAAATGAGAATTAAAATGTCACCCTGTTCCATGTAATGCATTTATTTTAGAAGTAAGAGAAGAATGGGGATGTGTTTTAAAAATGAACTATAACATACAGAAATTACTTTGCATCAACCTTCTGTTAAGAGTTATTTATGGAAACAAATCTTTTGTTGTTTCCTATCTAGAACACTCTATGAGTGTTTTAAACAGCATCTAATTTGTCCTTTAGTTTCTCATTCAGGTGGATTTCACGTGCTGGTATTTTCATGTCACCTCTCTGTTTACAATCTTTCCAAGGATTTCTGCAATCTGTTCTCAACTTACCATTGTAGCCACTATCTGCATTGTTCAAATCCTCTATTTTAGTTTTCCAGTGTGTTTGCCCACAACACACATGTACAAACACAGGCTCAAATGTGAACACATACATGCATGTGCACACAGACACATACAAACAATAAAAATAATCCATTTTTAATTTAACATCTTGAGAATCTGCTGTTTCTAGAAACATAATCTAAGGAAACACCTCTTTTGTTTTTAAACCCCATCTATTCATTCTTCAAACCTATTTCCCACCTTTGCTAAAATAGTAGGTCTAAATTTAGCCACCACTCTTTTTCCACCCAGAATTTCTTCAACCAATTCATTGTATAAGATGGCTACCCATTTTCTAAGTCTCAAGTCCAGCACTACTAGTACAAAATATCCTTCCCAAGCTCCTCAGCAGGAAGGGATCCTAACCTTTTTCTGAAATTCTGAAGCCCAGTGAATAACCCAAGGACGCTCAACACATCCGCCTTCTCCAGCAGGTTTTTGGGTTCAAGCCTTATCTCCCTTACTAGGATGTACTTTCTCCAAGTTGAGGGTCATGTCCAACATAGCTTCCTACTTCTCACAGTACCTCGCAAGGTCCCTTTAACCTAGTAGGTACTCAGAGGTACTCTTTTTTAGAGAATAAATAAATTGATAATCAGAAGATGAATTTTTCACAATATCACTCCTCCATTTAGGACATATTCTGCTTGATCTTTCCTCCAAGGCCCTGTGATTTCACTAAAACCACATGTTAGGTCAGTCCATTAGATCACCACTGGTCACCAACACTCTTTCCCACTCCTGTTGAGTTCTTTCTTTCTGCTCCTCCATTACTCAAGCTGAATCCTCCACCTACAGAGACTGCCTTTCTCAGCTGGCATTCAGGGCTCCCCAAGCCCTGCCTTCTCCAGGAAATCTCTTCTGGCCATGACAGGTTTGATCAACACCCAGGTTCTCTGCATTTTTATTGAAATTATAATTAAATGGCATAGCACAGCACTTAACTATTTTCTGTTTTAAGAATGTTTTTGTTTCTCCAGCTAGACCATAAATTAATTGAGGGACATATAAAATATTGGCAAAAAGCTTGACTGAACTCGAGTCCACTGCTTGGTTGGAATCTGATTCTGACACTTATTAGCTGTGAGATGTTGAGCAAGTATGTAACCCCCCCGTACCTAATTTTCCTCATTTCTAAAATGAGGATAATGATAGTACATACTTCATAGGATTAAAGAGAAATTAAATGAGTTCACATATGTAAAGCACATACTTCAGTGCCAGGTACCTAGAAACAATGTGTGTATATATATTATTATCATTATCAAAGCATAGTTTGTATTTTTGCCTTATTCTCTATCTTCTCTTCCAAGCACATAATAGAGTGCCATACATGTGATATGTAATGTATTCCACATAAATAATTCATTCAACAAATACTTATTAAGCACCTTCTAGGTGCCAGGTTAGTTCTAAGGGTTAAAGATATGGGAGAGAAGAAAAGAGATAATGCCCTGCTTTCAAAGAAATTATATTTTATTGGTAGCAGATAAATAAAAAAATATAGTAATATGTAATATATTCATGTGATTATAATTGTATGTACCTGCTCTATATATGACTATATATAGTCATATGGATTATTGAAATATATATTATGTGATAACATGTAATAATACAAGTGATTAGATATATGTTATGAAGGAAAATAGAGCAATGTGAAGGGGAATGAAGTGAAGGGTGTTATTTTATGAAAAATAGCCTCTGATGAGGTGACATTTGATAATAAACCTAAAAGAGGGAGCCATGTGGGTATCTGCCTGGAAGAGTGTTTCAGGGAGAATTGCAAGTGCAAAATCTCTGAAGTTGGAAAGTGTTTTGTCCTATTTGAGTAACAGCCAAGAAACCAGAGTGGCTTGAGCAGCCTACACAAGGGGGAAGAGTATCAAGAAATGAGATTAGGACTTATTGGGTGGTCAGATCACATAGGACTACTATATCATACTAAGAATTATGGATTTTACTGAATGGGATGAGAAATTATTAACCTGTTGTTCTGGTTATCTATTGCTGCATAACAAACCACCCAAACTTAGTGGCTTAAAACAATAAGCATTTCAGTATTGCCCACAAGGTTGCAGTTCAACTGGGGAGTTCTAAAGTCATCTGGCAGATCAGCTGGGTGTGGATGGTCCCACATGGCCTTACTCACACACCTTCCAGTTAGTAGACTGGTTGGTTTAGGTGAGCTGCAGCTGGGATGATTCACCTCTGTTCTAGGTGGCTTCTCATCCTCCAGTAAATAAGACTGGGCTTGTTTACATGGCAGCCATGGGGTGCTGATCAACTGGGTCTCTGAAAAAAATTAAAATATCTGATTTGTAGATTTGCTGATACTTGTAGTGTAAATATACCCACTATGGCTGACATCAAATTACCAGTGGTTAAACAACGAATGTACACAATTCTTGAATAATTAATTGGCCTGTAGTAATTCTGAAATAAAACCAGGCACATGTTGTTGAGTTCCACTCATCTGGACAAGAGATATTCCCTAATTAGGGAATAATTCTACTTCCAGTGATAGTTTCCTTATCTATTTCTCTCCCTTATAGATAAGTTTCCTTATCTATTTTCTCTCCCAGTTTTAGCTCTTCCCTCTAGGCACTTGACTTCACCTGTCCATATTTCCTTTTACATAACAAATAATCTATTTATGCAAATGGCTAGCTCTTTCAAGCTGTTTCCTGCATGTACACATTGAGCAATCAGAGGTCTCTTTTTATTTTGAACTTTTTTTGTTCCATTTAGTTCAAGCTAATAAAATTCCACTAAAAGCCTTGCGGGCTTCTAAATAAGATTATTTTCACACCACTAAGATATGATAAATGCTACAACCACATTTCTTTTTGAGTCAAGTCCTCTCCATTTAAAGTATGATAGGCTAGTGACGGACACAACATTTAGATTCCTAGATATATTTTCTCTACCTGTGAGACTTTATTAGATGCTATCCCTATCTTTCTAAAGTTTTAACAAATGATGTTACAGCCATACCCTTGGTTTGATATTTACAGAGAGGCCATTTCCTTCTTTGGGAATATCTGACTGGTTGGAGAGATTAGGGATGAAAAATAGTTTTATTTTCCAATCTGAAAAATTTTGGGCCCTTCATATGTCTTTCAAATTCACCAGAAAACAAACCAATATTTAGTTTATACCTATCTTACAGTAATCATACATAACTAGAAATATCCAGCTGATATTTTTTAACATTCTATCCAGAGATTGTTCTAGTCAGAGTTATAAATTCATTAAGTACATTTTCTGTGTTCCAAATCTCTTCCAACAATATTTTTGTCAGTTGTTCTGCTGCTATATAACATGAGCCTCTCTGTCTTTCAGATTCTAACTGCTGCTCAGTTTCAAAGCTAATGTCACATGTTTTAGTATTTATTATAGTAGTACTCACTCCTGGTACCAGTTTCTCTTTTGGTTATCTATTGCTGTCTAATAATAAACTGCAAAGCATAATGGCTTAAAATTGCAATAGTTTCATTTACTTTTTAATAAAAAGTAAATTCTGTGGGTCAGGAATTTGGGCTGGACTCAGGTGGATATTTCTTCTGCTAGTTTTGCTTGAGGTCACTCTTACGACTATGGTATTCTGACAACTTATCTCAGGCTGGATAAACTTAAATGGCCTCCTATGTCTGGTGGTTGTGTAAAGATGTCAGCTGGGCCATGTGTCTCTAGCAGAAGAGTCAGATGATTTACATGGTGGGGACAGAATTTCAAGAGAGCCATCTCCAATGCTTAAGCACTTTCAAATCTCTGCATCATGTTTATTGATATTCTATATGGCCAAGCCTAGAGTCCATGTGTGAAGGGACTACACAAGGGTGTGGTAGATACAGGGATATGATTTATTGGGGGCCATTACTAGTCTATTAAATTATCTAGAAGCAGAGTGTTGCTGTAACTAAAATCTTAAACATGTGGCATAGGCTTTGGGATTGGACAGCAGGAGAAATCTAGAAAAGTGGGAAGGAATCTGTTAGTGAATTTGGAAAAAGAATGAACCAAAAAGTGAAGGCAGGCAAAATGGTGAGTAAAGTGCTTTTGGAGGCTTGGAAAATGGTGATTTATGGAGGTATAAAATATGGTCCAGATGAGCACCTGTGGTAATTGGAAGATAGAAAGTACTTGGGACCTTGTGGATTTGGCTAAGGAGATTTCCAAACAGAATTTTAACAATGTCAATTTAATTCTTTCAATTGTATATGATAAAATATAGGAAGAAAGAGACTAACTAAAGTGTTGATTACTTAGTTTTCAAGTAAAATTCAGATAAAATGTAGACAAGCCAGGACTGGCTCAGTTGGAAAATAAAACTTTCACATCACTGGTCTCTCTGGTTGACTAAAGATTCTCAAAGTAAAAAATAACCTCAGTAAAGATCAAATAAAGGGTTTGTAAAACTCTTTGTTAAAACTTCAGAAAGATTTAAGGCAGTGCTTAGTAGAACTTCCCAGGTAACAAGTATCTTAAGAATACTGTTCTATGGTAGCCTGACACATTCAAATTGTGGAGATGTTTGCTTTGAAAAGAATTCTGGATGTGATTTGGGGGGCATTGGGTGAACACAAATAAGATTTATAGGAAACACACAACATTTTTAAGAGGATTGCGTTAGTAAAATTAGTGAAAACACTGATGGTCTGTACCTAAAGTGGTTGAGATAAGTCAAAATGAAAAGAGAACTCTAGGCCTCAAACTTCAAAGATCAGGAAGCAGCCTGAGAAAGACATTCATAGGAAACCACTTGCTATTTTTCATGGGGAAAAATGAAAGTGTTTCTCAGAAGATGTAACCAAACAAAAAAATGGAATAGGAGCCACACCCTGGAAACATACCTGGGACTTAGTCAGGATATATTTCCTATCCTTGAAAAAATAGTTGTGTCCAGCTAGATTTCAGAATTATCTCAGTCCCTTTTAGTCCAGATTCCTTCTCACATCGCACATAAATCCTTAACTACTGCAATCGTCTCTTTAGGCTTCTACCCTTATTCCTCTATGACATAGACTCCACACAGTAGTCAGAGAGATCCTTTTATAACTTAAGTTAGATCATGTTACTATTCTGCTTAAAATATGTGTTAGTTATCCATTGCTGTCAAATAAACTATTCTCAAAACTAGTGGCTTAAAAACAACCACCATTTTATTTGTGGGTCAGAAATTTGGGTTGGACTCAGCTGGATGGCTTTCTTCTGGTCTCATCTAGTCTCACTCTGTAGTTATAGTCACCTGGCAACTAACTGGGAATTGATGGTCTTAGATAATAAGACTCTTATGTCTGGTGGTTTGTTTTTGATGTCTACTGAGTCATGTTATCTCCAATGAGTGATCCTGAGTTTTTTTTTTTAAGTGGCAGCATTGCAAGAAAGCAAGTCCCATTTTGCAAGCTTTTCATACCTTTGTGTTTTTCAGAGTTGCTGATGTCCCATAGGCAAAGAAAATCACAGCTAAAATCCAAGAATAAATATGAAAGAACACTGTAAAAGAACAGGAATAGAGGGATGCATGGTTTATAACAGTTTATCACAATCTACACTCTGGCCCTAGTAATTCATAGCTCTTCTACTCTTCCTAGATAAACTCACTCTTCCTAAGATCTCAAAACCTTCATTTGATAGCAGAATATGGTTAGAAATCCATGATGTCGTGATCTATATTAGGTTCTGATATCTATGAGAGTCCTTGGATCCATCCTCTTAGGAGTATTTTTGATCCAAAGAACTGTGAACTAAAAAGACTAAAATTTTGCATATGCCTTTAGAATGATGCAATAGAGTGAAAGCAGAAACACACATCAAATGAAAAACAAAAACAAAAACAAATTACAGACCTTGGTTAAGAGTGAAGTTATGTGGATCAGACAGGAAGGATTCAAGGAAAAGAGCAAAGGTCAAGACCTGGTGTCTTAGACTGTCCAGGAGGTCTTGAATTGATTCTTGAAGAGTTTTATCTAGGAGAGGAGCACTGTATAGAGTGATTCTGAGCCCATGCTTGATATAGGAACAGAACTGAGAAGCAGAAGGACTTGTTATGACTGGAGATAAGTAGGTTTAATTATGGGTTTATGTTAGTGGTAAAATGAAAGCTATTTCACTGAGCACATTGAAGGTAGTTTCCTTTAAGTGCATTTGCCCAACTTTTCCAGCCCATAATCTTTGGACTAGGTTTTATGATGGCAGAAGGTATGAGACATAGAAACTACCTTGGAAAACATTAAGACAGGTGATTGCCATGCCTTTGGGCATGCTGGAGGCAAGACATTTTCTTTCTTTTTTTTTTTTTTTTTTTTGTGGTATGTGGGCCTCTCACTGTTGTGGCCTCTCCCACTGTGGAGCACAGGCTCCGGATGCACAGGCTTAGCGGCCATGGCCCACGGACCCAGCCGCTCTGTGACATGTGGGATCTTCCCAGACCGGGGCACGAACCCATGTCCCCTGCATCGGCAGGTGGACTCTCAACCACTGTGCCACCAGGGCAGCCCGAGGCAAGACATTTTCAAAATCTTGCTAGACCATTTTCAATGCTGAAGAGAGGTTAAGGATATTTTCAAAAATTATGGTTAAATCACAGGGTACGAAAAGAGGCCTCTGAGGATGCTATTAGCCTCCATAGGAGGCTATATTACTTCAGTGGGTAATCAAAAGTGCCAGAGAACCATTCAGAATGAGGAAGATTGCATATGCATTGGGGTGGTCCATTAACCTCATTCCTTCCAATTCCATGATGTTAAATAGCAATTAGAACATCATGCATTTATTTTCTGCCCCAGCCCTGGACCCCTTGAAATCACTCCACATTTTAATCTTAATGGGACATGATGATAGAGCCAAAAATTGCAAACTCAACCAGATTAGGGAACTTTGGGGGGAAAGTCACATGAAGGGCTCATTTTTGCTGCAGGAACTGACAATTATCTTCAAAGAGATTTCAAAAACTGTCTCCTAAATGTAACAACCCAATCACATCCTTATTGTATAATGGGAAGATGCGAAAATTCAGTTGACATTGTTGTCACTTCCAAGAAGGTATTTTCATCTGAAATGGGCACAGAAGACACCTCTAGGAGAAAAGGCTCATGTAAACACACAGCACACTGGACTTCATGAGTCTGAACCTGGTCCAGTGAGTTTCTCACCAGATCTACATGTGCCTGGATCATGCCACAGCTGTTGCTCTGCCCACATGGAACTTCATTCCCTGTTTAGCTCTGCAAGCACTATCATCCCTCAAGGTCCAGATAAATTTACCCTTCTCCAGAAAAACATCCCTTGCTTCTTCAGCCCATTCTCATCTCTCTCTTTTTTCCCCTAATTCTGATGGCATTTAGAACTTAAGCATCCTCAATAATTCTGATTTATAGACAATTCTATTGACATTAATAATATGATTTTAACATAATGTGTTAGGCACTATTACTCGAAGTACACAAGCTCATATCCCAACTAAGAGCATGTAATAAAAAGAGCTTGATAAGGAGGGGGGAGCTTCAAGATGGCAGAAGAGTAAGACGTGGAGATCACCTTCCTCCAGAAATACATCGATATGTGGAACAACTCCTACAGAACACCTACTGAACGCTGGCAGAAGACCTCAGACCTCCCAAAAGGCAAGAAACTCCCCACATACCAGGGTAGGGCAAAAGAAAAAACAGAGACAAAAGAATAGGGAAGGGACCTGCACAAGTGGAAGGGAGCTGTGAAGGAGGAAAAGTTTTCACACACTAGGAAACCCCTTCATGGGCAGAGACTGCAGGCAGCGGAGGGGGGAATATTCCGAGCCACGGAGGAGAGCGCAGCAACAGGGGTGCAGAGGGCAAAGCAGAGAGTTTCCCGTACAAAGGATCCGTGCTGACCAACATTCACCAGCCCTAGAGGCTTGTTTGCTAATCCTCCAGGACGGGTTGGGGCTGGGAGCTGAGGCTCTGGCTTCGGAGGGCAGATCTCAGGGAAAGGACTGGGGTTGGCTGCGTGAACACAGCCTGAAGGGGCTAGTGCACCACAGCTGGCCAGGAGGGGCTCCAGGAAAAAGTCTGGAGCTGCCAAAGAGGCATGAGACTTTTTCTTGCCTCTTTGTTTCACAGTGTCCGAGGAGAGGGGATTAAGAGCACCACTTAAAGGAGTTCCAAAGATGGGCGTGAGCGGGGGCTATCAGTGCGGACCACAGAGACAGGGATGAGATGCTAAGGCTGCTGCTGCAGCCACCAAGAAGCCTGTGTGCAAGCACAGGTCACTATCCACACCTCCCTTCCCGGAAGCCTGTGCACCCTGCCACTGCCAGGGTCCTGTGATCCAGGGAAAACTTCCCTGGGATAAAACACTGCACACCTCAGGCTGGTGCAATGTCACGCTGGCCTCTGCCACCGCAAGCTCACACCGAACACCATACGCCTCCCTCTCTCCAGCCTGAGTGAGCCAGAGCTCCCGAATCAGCTGCTCCTTTAACCTCGTGCTGTCTGAGGGAAGAACAGAAGCCCTCAGGTGACCTACATGCAGAGGCGGGTCCAAATCCAAAGCTGAACCACAGGAGCTGTGTGAACAAAGAAGAGAAAGGGAAATTTCTCCATGCAGCCTCAGGAGCAGTGGATTAAATCACCACAATCAACTTGATATACCCTGCATCTGTGGAATACCTGAATAGACAATGAATCATCCCAACTTGAGGAGGTGGACATTAGGAGGAATTTATATATATATATATATATATATATATATATATATATATATATGGCTTTTTCTCTTTTTGTGAGTGTGTATGTGTCTGCTTCTGTGTGTGATTTTGTTGGTATAGCTTTCCTTTTACCATTTCTCCTGGGTTCTGTCTGTCTGTTTTATTTTTTTAAATTTTTGTATAGTTTTAGCACTTGTTAACATTGGTGGATTTGTTTTTTGGTTTGGTTGCTCTCTTCATTCTTGCTTTTTTTTATTACTTTAAAATTTTTTTTAAATAATTATTTCTTCTTTTTTATTTTAAGAACTTTATTTTATTTTATATTATTTTATTTTATCTTCTTTTTTCTTTCTTTCTTTTCTCCCTTTTATTCTGAGCCGTGTGGATGACAGACTATAGATGCTCCAGCCAGGCATCAGGGCTGTGCCTCTGAGGTGGGACAGCCAAGTTCAGGACACTGGTCCACAAGAGACCTCCCAGCTCCACGTAATAACAAATGGCAAAAATCACTCAGAGATCTCCATCTCAACACCAACAACCAACTCCACTCAACAACCAGCAAGCTATGGTCCTGGACAACCTATGCCAAACAACTAGCAAGACAGGAACACAAACCCATCCATTAGCAGAGAGGCTGCCTAAAATCATAATAAGGCCACAGAAACCACAAACACACAACCAGACATGGACCAGCACACCAGGAAGAAAAGATCCAGACTCATCCACCAAAATACAGGCACTAATGCCCTCCACCAGGAAGCCTATACAACCCACTGAACCAAACTTAGCCACTGGGGACAGACACCAAAAAACAATGGGAACTACAAACTGGCAGCCTGTGAAATGGAGATCCCAAACACAGTAAGTTAAGCTAAATGAGAAGACAGAGAAAAACACAGGAGATGAAGGAGCAAGACAAAAACCCACCAGATCTAACAAATGAAGAGGAAATAGACAGTCTACCTGAAAAAGAATTCAGAATAATGATAGTAAAGATGATCCAAAATCCTGGAAATAGAATGGAGAAAATACAAGAAACGTTTAACAAGGACCTAGAAGAACTAAAGAGGAAACAAGCAATGATGAACAACACAATAAGTGAAATTAAAAATCCTCTAGAAGGCATCAATAGCAGAATAACTGAGGCAGAAGAACGGATAAGTGACCTGGAAAATAAAATAGTGGAAATAGCTACTGCAGAGCAGAATAAAGAAAAAAGAATGAAAAGAATTGAGGACCATCTCAGAGACCACTGGGACAACATTAACTGCATGAGCATTCGAATTATAGGGGTCCCAGAAGAAGAAGAGAAGAAAAAAGGGACTGAGAAAATATTCGAAGAGATTATAGTTGAAAAATTTCCTAATATGGGAAAGGAAATACTTAATCAAGTCCAGGAAGCACAGAGAGTCCAATACAAGATAAATCCAAGGAAAACACGCCAGGACACATATTAATCAAACTGTCAAAAATTAAATACAAAGAAAACACATTAAAAGCAGCAGGGAAAAACAACAAATAACACACAAGGGAATCCCCCATAAGGTTAACAGCTGATCATTCAGCAGAAACTCTGCAAGCCAGAAGGGAGTGGCAGGACATATTTAAAATGATGAAGGAGAAAAACTTACAACCAAGATAATTCTACCCAGCAAGGATCTCATTCAGATTTGAAGAAGAAATTAAAATCTTTACAGACAAGCAAAAGTTAAGAGAATTCAGCACCACTAAACCACCTTTACAATAAATGTTAAAGGAACTTCTCTAGGCAGTAAACACAAGAGAAGGAAAAGACCTGCAAAAAAAAAAAAAAACCCCAAAACAATTAAGAAAATGGTCATAGGAACATACATATCGATAATTACCTTAAATGTAAATGGATTAAATGCTCCAACCAAAAGACAGAGGCTTGCTGAATGGATACAAATACAAGACCTAGGGACATATATGCTGTCTACAAGAGACCACTTCAGACGTAGGGACACAGACAGACTGAACATGAGGGGATGGAAAAAGATATTCTATGCAAATGGAAATCAAAATAAAGCTGGAATAGTAATACTCATATCAGACGAAATAGACTTTAAAATAAAGAATGTTACAAGAGACTAGGAAGGACACTACATAATGATCAAGGGATCGATCCAAGAAGAAGTTATAACAGTTGTAAATATTTATGCACCCAACATGGAGCACCTCAATACATAAGGCAAATACTAACAGCCATAAAAGGGGAAGTCAAAGTAACACAATCATAATAGAGGACATTAACACCCCACTTTCACCGGTGGACAGAACATCCAAAAAAAAAATAAGGAAACAAAAGCTTTAAATGATACATTAAAAAAGATGGACTGAATTGATATTAATAGGACATTCCATCCAAAAACAACAGAATACATGTGTTTCTCAAGTGCTAATGGAACATTATCCAGGATAGATCATATCTTGGGTCACAAATCAAGCCTTGGTAAATTTAAGAAAATTGAAATCGTATCAAGTATATTTTCCGACCACAAAACCATGAGACTAGATATCAATTACAGGAAAATATTTGTAAAATATAAAAACACATGGAGGCCAAACTATACACTACTTAATAACCAAGAAATCACTGCAGAAATCAAAGAAGAAATCAAAAAATACCTAGAGACAAATTACAATGAAAACACCACAACCCAAATCCTATGGGATGAATCAAGAGCAGTTTTAACAGGGAAGTTTATAGCATTACAATCCTACATTAAGGAACAAGAAACATCTCAAATAAAGAACCTAATCTTACACCTAAATCAGTTAGAGAAAGAAGAATTAAAAAAACCCCAAAGTTAGCAGAAGGAAAGAAATCATAAAGATCAGATTACAAATAAATGAAAAAGAAATGAAGGAAATGATAGCACAGATCAATAAATCTAAAAGCTGATTCTCTGAGAAGAAAAACAAAATTGATAAACCATTAGCCAGACTCATCAAGAAAAAGAGGGAGAAGACAAATCAATAGAGGTAGAAATGAAAAAAGAGAAGGAACAACTGACACTACAGAAATACATAGGATCATGAGAGATTGCTACAAGCAACTATATGCCAATAAAATGGACAACCTGGAAGAAATGGACAAATTCTTAGAAATGCACAACATTCTGAGACTACCCAGGAAAAAATAGAAAATATGAACAGATCAATCACAAGCACTGAAATTGAAACTGTGATTGAGAATCTTCCAACAAACAAAAGCCCAGGACCAGATGGCTTCACAGGTGAATTCTATAAAACATATAGAGAAGAGCTAACACCTATCCTTCTCAAACTCTTCCAATATATAGAACAGGGAGGAACACTCTGAAACTCATTCTATGAGACCATCATCACCCTGATACCAAAACCAGACAAATATGTCACAAAGAAAGAAAACTACAGGCCAATATCACTGATGAACATACATACAAAAATCCTCAACAAAATACTAGCAAACACATTCTAACAACACATTAAAACAATCATACACCATAATCAAGTGGGATTTATCCCAGGGTTGCAAGGATTCTTCAATATACACAACTCAATCAATGTGATACACCATATTACCAAAATGAAGACTAAAAACCATATGACCATCTCAATACATGCAGAAAAAGCTTTTGACAAAATTCAACACCCATTTATAACAAAAACCCTCCAGAAAGTAGGCATAGAGGGAACTTTCCTCAACATAATAAAGGCCATATATGACAAACCCACAGCCAACATCGTCCTTAATCGTGAAAAACTGAAAACATGTCCACTAAGATCAGGAGCAAGACAAGGTTGCCCACTCTCACCACTATTATTCAACATAGTTTTGGAATTTTTAGCTACAGCAATCAGAGAAGAAAAAGAAATAAAAGAATCCAAATTCAAAAAGGAGAAGTAAAGCTGTCACTGTTTACAGATAACGTGATACTATACATAGAGAATCCTAAAGATGCTACCAGAAAACTACTAGAGCTAATCAATGAATTTGGCAAACTAGCAGAATACAAAATTAATGCACAGAAATCTCTTGCATTCCTATACACTAATGATGGAAAATCTGAAAGTGAAATTAAGAAAGCACTCCAATTTACCACTGCAACACAAAGAATAAAATATCTAGGAATAAACTTACCTAAGGAGACAAAAGACCTGTATGCAGAAAATTATAAGACACTAATGAAAAAAATTAAAGATGATACAAATAAATGGAGACATATACTATGTTCTTGGATTGGAAGAATAAACATTGTGAAAATGACTATTCTACCTAAAGCAATCGACAGATTCAATCCAATCCCTATCAAACTATCACTGACATTTTTCACAGAACCAGAACAAAGTACTTCACAATTTGTATGGAAACACAAAAGATCCTGAATAGCTAAAGCAATCTTGAGAAAGAATAACGGAGCTGGAGGAATCAGACTCCCTGACTTCAGACTATACTACAAAGCTACAGTAATCAACACTATATGGACGAGAGGGCAGACAGCGGAAGCAAGAAGAACTACAATCCTGCAGTCTATGGAATAAACACCATATTTACAGAAATATAGACAAGATGAAAAGGCAGAGGGCTATGTACCAGATGAAGGAACAAGATAAAACCCCAGAAAAACAACTAAATGAAGTGGAGATGGGTAAGCTTCCAGAAATACAATTCAGAATAATAATAGTGAAAATGATCCAGAACCTCGGAAAAAGAGTAGAGGCAAAGATCGAGATGATGCAAGAAATGTTTAACAGAGACCAAGAAGAATTAAAGAACAAACTAACAGACATGAACAATACAATAACTGAAATGAAAACTACACTAGAAGGAATCAATAGCAGAATAACTGAGGCAGAAGAATGGATAAGTGATCTGGAAGACAGAATGCTGGAATTCACTGCTGAAGAACAGAATAAAGAAAAAAGAATGAAAAGAAATGAAGACAGCCTAAGAGATCTCTGGGACAACATTAAACGCAACAACATTTGCATTATAGGGGTCCCAGAAGGAGAAGAGAGAGAGAAAGGACCCGAGAAAACATTGGAAGAGATTATAGTTGAAAGCTTCCTTAACTTGGGAAAGGAAATTCCCACCCAAATCCAGGAAGTACAGTGAGTCCCATATAGGATAAACTGAAGGAGAAACACACTGAGACACATAGTAATCAATTTGGCAAAAATTAAAGACAAAGAAAAATTATTGAAAGCAGCAAGGGAAAAATGACAAATAACATAAAAGGGAGCTCCCATAAGGTTAAGAGCTGAATTCTCAGCAGAAACTCTAGAGTCCAGAAGGGAGTGGCATGACATAACTAAAGTGATGAAAGGGAAGAACCCACAACCAAGATTTCACTACCCAGCAAGGATCTCATTTAGATTTGATGGAGAAATCAAAAGCTTTACAGACAAGCAAAAGCTTAGAGAATTCAGCACCACAAAACCAGCTCTACAACAAATGCTAAAGGAACTTCTCTAAGTGGGAAACACAAGAGAAGAAAAGCACCTACGAAACAAACCCCAAAACAATTAAGAAAATGGTCATAGGAACATACATATCGATAATTATCTTAAATGTGAATGGATTAAATGCTCCAACCAAAAGACAGAGGCTTGCTGAATGGCTACAAATACAAGACCTAGGGACATATATGCTGTCTACAAGAGACCACTTGTAGGGACACATACAGACTGAAAATGAGGGGATGGAAAAAGATATTCCTTGCAAATGGAAATCAAAATAAAGCTGGAATAGTACTACTCATATCAGATGAAATAGACTTTAAAATAAAGAATGTTACAAGAGACAAGGAAGGACACTACATAATGATCAAGGGATCAATCCAAGAAGAAGATGTAACAGTTATAAATATATATGCACCCAACATAGGAGCACCACATACATAAGGCAACTGCTAACAGCTCTAAAAGAGGAAATCGACAGTAACACAAAAATACTGATAGACTTTAACACCTCATTTACACCAATGGACAGATCATCCAAAATGAAAATAAATAAGGAATCATAAGCTTTAAATGACATAATAGACAAGATAGATTTAATTGATTTTTATAGGACATTCCATCCAAAAACAGCAGATTACACTTTCTTCTCAAGAGTGCACAGAACATACTCCAGGATAGATCAAATCTTGGGTCACAAATCAACCTCAGTAAATTTAAGAAAATTGAAATAATATCAAGCATATTTTCTGACCACAATGCTCTGAGATTAGAAATGAATTACAGGGAAAAAAACAACGTAATATAGACAAACACATGGAGGCTAAACAATACTTTACTAAATAACCAAGACATCACTGAACAAATCAAAGAGGAAATCAAAAAATACCTAGGGACAAATGACAATGAAAACAGGACGATTCAAAACCTATTTTATGCAGCAAAAGCAGTTTATAGCTATATAGCCTACCTCAAGAAACAAGAAAAATCTCAAATAAAAAATCTAACATTACACCTATAGGAATTAGAGAAAGAAGAATAAACAAAACCCAAAATTAGCAGAAGGAAAGAAATCATGAAGATCAGAGCAGAAATAAATGAAATAGAAACAAAGAAAACAATAGCAAAGATAAATATAATTAAAAGCTTGTTCTTGGAGAATATAAACAAAATTGATAAGCCATTAGCCAGCCTCATCCATAATAAGAGGGAGAGGATTCAAATCAATAAAATTAGAAATTAAAAAGGAGAAGTTACAACAGACACCACAGAAATACAAACCACCCTAAAAGACTACTACAAGCAACTCTATGCCAATAAAATGGACAACCTGGAAGAAATGGACAAATTCTTAGAAAGGTATAACCTTCCAAGTCTGAACCAGGAAGAAATAGAAAATATGAACAGATGAATGACAAGTAATGCAGTTGAAACTGTGATTAAAAATCTTCCAATAGGGGCTTCCCGGGTGGCGCAGTGGTTGAGAATCTGCCTGCTGATGCAGGAGACATGGGTTCGAACCCTGGTCTGGGAGGATCCCACATGCCACGGAGCAAAGAGACCCGTGAGCCAGAACAACTGAGCCTGCACATCTGGAGTCTGTGTTCTGCAAAAATAGAGGCCATGATAGTGAGAGACCTGTGCACTGCAATGAAGAGTGGCTCCCGCTTACCACAACTAGAGAAAGCCCTCACACAGAAATGAAGACCAAACACAACAAAAATAAATTAATTAATTAATAAACTCCTACTCTCAACATCTTAAAAAAAAATCTTCCAATAAACAAAAGTCCAGGACAAGAAGGCTTCACAGGTGAATTCTATCAAACATTTAGAGAAGACCTAACACCCATCCTTCTCAAACTCTTCCAAAAAATTGCAGAGGAAGGAACACTCCTAAACTTATTCTATGAGGCCACCATCACCTTGATACCAAAACCAGACAAAGATACTACAAAAAAAGAATATTACAGACCAATATAACTGATGAATATAGATGCAAAAATCCTCAAAAAATACCAGCAAACAGAATCCAACAACACACTGAAAGCATCATACACCATGATAAAGTGGGATTTATCCCAGGTATGCAATGATTCTTCAATATATGCAAATCAGTCAATATGATACATCACATTAACAAACTGAAGAATAAAAACCATATGATCAACTCAATAGACTCAGAAAAAGCTTTTGAAAAAATTTAACACTGATTTATGATAAAGATTCTCCAGAAAGTGGGCATAGAAGAACCTACCTCAACATAATAAAGGCCATATAAGAGAAACCCACAACAAACATCATTCTCAATGGTGAAAAACTGAAAACATTTCCTCTAAGATCAGGAAAAGGCAAGGATGTCCACTCTCACCACTATTATTCAACAAAATTTTGTAAGTCCTAGCTACTGCAATCAGAGAATAAAATAAAATAAAAGGAATACAAATTGGAAGATGCTACCAGAAAACTACGAGAGCTAATCAATGAATTTGGTAAAGTTGAAGGATACAAAATAAGTGCACAGAAATCTCTTACATTCCTACACACTAACGATGAAACCTCTGCAAGAGAAATTAAGAAAACACTCCCATTTAACGTTGCAACAAAAATAATAAAATACCTAGGAATAAACCTACCTAGGGAGACCGAAGACCTGTATGCAGCAAAGTATAAGACACCAATGAAAGAAATTAAAGATGATACCAACAGATGGAGAGACATACCATGTTCTTGGATTGTAATAATCAATATTGTGAAAATGACTATACTACCCAAAACAATCTACAGATTCAATGCAATCCCTATCAAATTACCAATGGCAGTTTTTACAGAACTAGAACAAAAAGTCTTAAAATTTGTATGGAGACATAAAAGACCCCGAATAGCCAAAGCAATCTTGAGAGAAAATAATGGAGCAGGAAGAATCAGACTCCCTGACTTCCGACTATACTACAAAGCTACAGTAATCAAGACAATATGGTACTGGCACAAAAACAGAAATATAGATCCATGGAAAAAGATAGAAAGCCCAGAGATAAAACCACGCACATATGGTCAACTAATCTATCACAAAGGAGGCAAGGATATACAATGGAGAAGACGGTCTCTTCAATAAGTGGTGCTGGGAAAACTGACAGCTACATGTAAAGGAATGAAATTAAGACACTCCCTAACACCATACACAAAAATAAACTCAAGATGGATTAAAGACCTAAATGTAAGACTGGACACTATAAAACTCTTAGAGTAAAAGATAGGAAGAACAATCTTTGACATAAATCACAGCAAGGTCTTTTTTGATCCACTTCCTAGAGTAATGGAAATAAAAACAAAAATAAACAAATGGGATCTAATGAAAATTCAAAGCTTTTGCACAGCAAAGGAAACCATAAACAAGACAAAAAGACAACCCTCAGAATGGGAGAAAATATTTGCAAACGAATCAATGGACAAAGGATTAATCTCCAAAATATATAAACAGATCATGCACCTCAATATTAAAGACACAAACAATGCAATGCAAAAATGGGCAGAAGACTTAAATAGAGAAAAGCATAATTCAAAAAGACACATGCACCCCAATGTTCATTGAAGCACTATTTACAATAGCCAGGTCATGGAAGCAACCTAAATGCCCCTCGACAAATGAATGGATAAATAACATGTGGTACATATATACAATGGAATATTACTCAGCCAGAAAAGGAAGGAAATTGGGGCATTTTTTGAGACTTGGATGGATCTAGAGACTCATACAGAGAGAAGTAAGTCAGAAAGAGATAAACAAATATCATATATTAACGCATGTATGTGGAACATAGAAAAATGGTACAGATGAACCGGTTTGCAGGGCAGAAGTTGCGACACAGATGTAGAGAACAAACGTATGGACACCAAGGGGGGAAAGCTGTCAGGGGGTGTGGATGGTGGTGTGATGAATTGGGCAATTGGGATTGACATGTATACATTGATGTGTATAAAATTGATGACTAATAAGAACCTGCTGTATAAAAAATAAAATAAAATAAAATTCAAAAATTAAAAAAAACATTCATTCATTCAACATTTACTAAAAAAAAAAAAAAGACAATATGGTACTGGAAGAACAACAGAAATACTGATCAATGGAACAGGATAGAAAGCCCAGAGTTA
Organism: Leucopleurus acutus; assembly: GCF_964270905.1. Classification (NCBI taxonomy): domain Eukaryota; kingdom Metazoa; phylum Chordata; class Mammalia; order Artiodactyla; family Delphinidae; genus Leucopleurus; species Leucopleurus acutus. The sequence goes on along the minus strand of NC_139155.1, from coordinate 38,050,478 downwards.
AACCCATGCACATATGGTCACCTAATCTTTGATAACGACAGCAAGAATATACAGTGGAGAAAAGACAGGCTCTTCGATAAGTGGTGCTGGGAAAACTGGACAGCTACACGTAAAAGAATGAAATTTGAACACTGCCTAACACCATACAAAAAAATAAACTCAAAATGAAACAAAGACCTAAATGTAAGGCCAGACACTATCAAACTCTTAGAGGAAAACATAGGCAGAACACTCTATGACATAAATCACAGCAAGATCCTTTTTGACCCACCTCCTAGAGAAATGGAAATAAAAGCAAAAATAAACAAATGGGACATAATGAAACTTCAAAGCTTTTGCCCAGCAAAGGAAACCATAAACAAGACGGAAAGACAACGCTCAGAATGAGAGAAAATACTTGCAAATGAAGCAACAGACAAAGGATTAATCTCCAAAATTTACAAGCAGCCCATGCAGCTCAATATCAAAAAAAACAAAAAACTCGATCCAAAAATGGGCAGAAGACCTAAATAGACATTTTACCAAGAAGATATACAGATTGCTAACAAACACATGAAAGAATGCTCAACATCATTAATCATTAGAGAAATGCAAATCAAAACTACAATGAGGGCTTACCTGGTGGCGCAGTGGTTGAGAGTTTGCCTGCCGATGCAGGGGACATGGATTCTTGCCCTGGTCTGGGAATATCCCACATGCCGCGGAGCGGCTGGGCCCTTGAGCCATGGCTGCTGAGTCTGTGCATCCAGAGCCTGTGCTCTGCAATGGGAGAAGCTGCAACAGTGAGAGGCCCACGTACTGCAAAAAACCACAAAAAACACAAAACCACAAAAACTCCAATGAGATATCATCTTACACCAGTCAGAATGGCCATCATCAAATAATCTACAAACGATAAATGCTGGAGACGGTGTGGAGAAATAGAACCCTCTTGCACTCTTGGTTGGAATGTAAATTGATACAGCCAATATGGAGAACAGTATGGAGGTTCCTTAAAAACCTAAAAATAGAACTACCATATGACCCAGCAATACCACTACTGGGAAGATACCCTGAGAAAACTATAATTTAAAAAGAGTCATGTACCAAAATGTTCATTGCAGCTGTATTTACAATAGCCAGAACATGGAAGCAACCTAAGTGTCCATGAACAGATGGATGGTTAAAGAAGATATGGCACATATATACAATGGAATATTACTCAGCCATAAGAAGAAACAAAATTGAGTTATTTGTAGTGAGGTAGATGGACCTACAGTCTGTCATACAGAGTGAAATAAGTCAGAAAGGGAAAAACAAATACCATATGCTAACACATATATATGGAATCTAAAAGGAAAAGAAAAAAAAAGTGGTCTTGAAGAACCTAGGGGCAAGACGGGAATAAAGACACAGACCTACCAGAGAATGGACTTGAGGATACTGGGAGGGGGTAGTGTAAGCTGGGACAAATTGAGAGAGTGACATGGACTTATATATACTACCAAACGTAAAATAGATAGCTAGTGGGAAGCAGCCGCACCACACAGGGTGATCAGCCTGGTGCTTTGTGACCACCGAGAGGGGTGGGATAAGGAGGGTGGGAGGGAGGGAGATGCAAGAGGGAAGAGTTATGGGGACGTATGTATATGTATAACTGACTCACTTTGTTATAAAGCAGAAACTAATACACCTTTGTAAAGCAATTATACTCCAATAAAGAAGTTAAAAAAAAAAGAGCCTTTTAAGAATAACTGGTAGTAGACTTTTCTGACATTGTATTGCATCTTCTTTGGCTGTATTTGGGCTAGGGTTCCCTTAGGTGACATTTCTGTCTGAAGAATAACTTGCATTTCTACATTGGTTTGTGTGTGTGCCTGTGAGCATTTGCTTGAGCTAACCACTCATTACTCTGGGGAAGCACATTAGATTAAAATTAAGTCTAAAATATAAATTGAATGTATACTAAAGGTATGCTATTGTGCTAAGTTTGTGGGAGTGGGGTTGTCAGGGAATGGAAAAAGACACTTAAAAAATGAAGTAGAAATATCATTGGAGATTCTTTCATATCTGCGTATATATCCCCTATCGGGCACAAGGGCTGTGAGTGGAGAGACCTGTTTCTAATAATGTGGACATCAGCACAGAATGACTGTGATATTAGGTCAAATCACAAACTTCTTTGTCTTTAGATGCCACACACTCAAAATCTGTACAGAGCAATTGTTTCCAGAGTGATGTTCACAGTCAGAGGTGCTCACAAAATAAGATGATTCATTGAGGTGTGAAAAGAGAATATCAAAACTGATACTAGCAAAAGGATAAAAGTACTAACAATTAATTTTTCATTTGACATGGGAGACCTTTCTCAGTCCTTAAGTCAGTCATGTGATTCACAGTGGCCTTGAGGTATCCAGAGAGGAGGATGTGGATTCATTCCATAGTTCAGAGGGTTGGGTTGGGTACCATTGCTGCTTTATTCTCTTTTAGTTTATATATGCCCAGGTAAGTGGATTTGTGAATTACATTATCTTCTTTTACCTAAACCACACTTCATAGACTAGTGACTAAAAATAATCCTGTGAGGATACTGTGCATTAAAAGTCATGTTAACAGTACAAGCCCCAGAGAACTTCCTGGTGAGGACATGGTAGAGCCTCAGTTTTCCTCAGCCCTCTGCCATTGGTCAGACAATGAGTGGGAAAGTAAACAACTCTTGAAAATGGGAGGGGTAGTTAGGGAGTTTGGGATTGACATGTACACACTGCTATATTTAAAAGGAATAACCAACAAGGACCTACTGTATAGTACAGGGAAGTCTGCTCAATATTATGTAACAACCTAAGTGGGAAAAGATTTTGAAATAGAACAGATACATGTATATGTATAACTGAGTCACTTTGCTGTACACCTGAAACTAACACAACATTGTTAATCAACTATACTCCAATATGAAATAAAAAAAATCTCACATAAGAACATTGGAAATATCAAGAAAATTTCTCTAACCTGCTTGGACTATAGATAAGCTAGAAGTTGAGTAGCAAAATTCCATACTTTTGCTCATTGGGTACATAGGATTGAAAAGTGATTTCATGACGAGCCAGCAGAGTTGAGATTATGCGTTCATCGATGGGCATTCTGTATCTTCATGAGATTCCTATTACAGTTAGAGCAGCTATGAAAACCAATGATCAAAACAAACTGAAATTTTCTGCATACAGGTCTTTTTTCTCCTTAAGTAGGTTTATTCCTAGATATTTTATTCTTTTTGTTGCAATGGTAAATGGGAGTGTTTTCTTGATTTCAATTTCAGATTTTTCATCATTAGTGTATAGGAATGCCAGAGATTTCTGTGCATTAATTTCGTACCCTGCTACTTTACCAAATTCATTGATTAGCTCTAGTAGTTTTCCAGTAGCATCTTTAGGATTCTCTATGTATTGTATCATGTCATCTGCAAACAGTGACAGCTTTACTACTTCTTTTCCAATTTGGATTCCTTTTATTTCCTTTTCTTCTCTGATTGCTGTGGTTAAAACTTCCAAAACTATGTTGAATAAGAGTGGTGAGAGTGGGCAACCTTGTCTTGTTCCTGATCTTAGTGAAATGCTTTCAGTTTTTCACCATTGAGGACGATGTTGGCTGTGGGTTTGTCATATATGGCCTTTATTATGTTGAGGAAACTTCCCTCTATGACTACTTTCTAGCAGGGTTTTTATCACGGAAGGAAGTTGAATTTTGTCAAAAGCTTTCTCTGCATCTATTGAGATGATCATATGTTTTTTCTCCTTCAATTTGTTAATATGGTGTATCACATTGATTGATTTGCATATATTGAAGAATCCTTGCATTCCTGGAATAAACCCCACTTGATCATGGTGTATGATCCGTTTAATGTGCTGTTGGATTCTCTTTGCTAGTATTTTATTGAGGATTTTTGCATCTATGTTCATCAGTGATATTGGCCTGTAGTTTTCTTTCTTTGTGACATCCTTTTCTGGTTTTGGTATCAGGGTGATGGTGGCCTTGTAGAATGAGTTTGGGAGTGCTCCTCCCTCTGCTATATTTTGGAAGAGTTTTTGAAGGATAGGTGTTAGCTCTTCTGTAAATGTTTGATAGAATTCACCTGTGAAACCATCTGGTCCTGGGCTTTTGTTTGTTGGAAGATTTTTAATCACAGTTTCAATTTCAGTGCTTGTGATTGGTCTGTTCATATTTTCTATTTCTTCCTGATTCAGTCTTGGCAGGTTGTGCATTTCTAAACATTTGTCCATTTCTTCCAGGTTGTCCATTTTATTGTCATAGAGTTGCTTGTAGTAATCTCTCATGATCTTTTGTATTTCAGTGTCAGTTATTAATTTTCCTTTTTCATTTCTAATCCTACCTAAGGAGACAAAGGACCTGTATGCAGAAAATTCTAAGACACTGATGAAAGAAATTAAAGATGATACAAATAGATGGAGAGATATACCATGTTCTTGGATTGGAAGAATCAACATTGTGAAAATGACTCTACTACTCTAAGCAGTCTACAGATTCAATGCAATCCTTATCAAACTACAACTGGCATTTTTCACAGAACTAGAACAAAAAATTGCACAATTTGTATGGAAACACAAAAGACCCTGAATAGCAAAATCAATCTTGAGAATGAAAAACAAAGCTGGAGGAATCAGGCTCCCTGACTTCAGACAATACTACAAAGCTACAGTAATGAAGACAGTATGGTACTGGCACAAAAACAGAAAGATAGATCAATGGAAAAGGATAGAAAGTCCAGAGAAAAACCTACGCACATATGGTCACATTATCTTTGATAAAGGAGGCAGGAATATACAATGGAGATAGGAAAGCCTCTTCAATAAGTGGTGCTGGGAAAACTGGACAGGTACATGTAGAAGTATGAGATTAGATCACTCCTTAACACCGTACACAAAAATAAGCTCAAAATAGATTAAAGACCTAAATGTAAGGCCGGAAACTATCAAATTCTTAGAGGAAAATATAGGCAGGACACTCTATGACATAAGTCACAGCAAGATCCTTTTTGACCCACCTCCTAGAGAAATGGAAATAAAAACAAAAATAACCAAATGGGACCTAATGAAACTTCAAATCTTTTGCACAGCAAAGGAAACCATAAACAAGACCGAAAGACAACCCTCAGAATGGGAAAAAATATTTGCAAATGAAGCAACGGACAAAGGATTAATCTCCAAAATTTATAAGCAGCTCATGCAGCTTAATAATAAAAAAACAAACAACCCAATCCAAAAAAGGGCAGAAGACCTAAATAGACATTTCTCCAAAGAAGATATACAGACTGCCAACAAACACATGAAAGAATGCTCAACATCACTAATCATTAGAGAAATGCAAATCAAAACTACAATGAGATATCATCTCACACCAGTCAGAATGGCCATCATCAAAAAATCTAGAAACAATAAATGCTGGAGAGGGTATGGAGAAAAGGGAACCCTCTTGCACTTTTGGTGGGAATGTAAATTGATACAGCCACTGTGGAGAACAGTATGGAGGTTCCTTAAAAAACTACAAATAGAACTACCATATGACCCAGCAATCCCACTACTGAGCATATACCCTGAGAAAACCATAATTCAAAAAGAGTCATGTACCAAAATGTTCATTGCAGCTCTATTTACAATAGCCCAGAGATGGAAACAACCTAAGTGTCCATCATCAGATGAATGGATAAGGAAGATGTGGCACATATATACAATGGAATATTACTCAGCCAAAAAAGAAATGAAATTGAGCTAATTGTAATGAGGTGGATAGACCTAGAGTCTGTCATACAGAGTGAAGTAAATCAGAAAGACAGAGACAAATACTGTATGCTAACACATATACATGGAATTTAAGGAAAAAAAAATGTCATGAAGAACCTAGGGCTAAGACAGGAATAAAGACAGAGACCTACTAGAGAATGGACTTGAGGATATGCGGAGGGGGAAGGATAAGCTGTGACAAAGCGAGAGAGAGGCATGGACATATATACACTACCAAACGTAAAATAGATAGCTAGTGGGAAGCAGCCGCATAGCACAGGGAGATCAGCTCGGTGCTTTGTGACCGCCTGGAGGTGTGGGATAGGGAGAGGCTGGGAGGGAGGGAGACTCAAGAGGGAAGAGATATGGGAACATATGTATATATATAACTGATTCATTTTGTTATAAAGCGGAAACTAACACACCATTGTAAAGCAATTATACTCCAATAAAGATGTTTAAAAAAAAAACAAACCTGAAATCATTGCTGGACCTTACAATTGTTCTATCACAATGTATTAAACCAAGACTCTCTGAAATGGGAAGCATATTTAGTCTGAAGCCTTTTGCTGAAAATATTACCATGAATAACATTTTCAATTTCAGCAAAAGGCTAACATTAAATTATAATTACATAATAAAATTAAAATGTAAATATTGGTCATTTCATTTTTTTCTCATTTAAAAAATATGGTTTAATATAAGTTTTATAATGAGTGTACATATTTATAGTATGTATATGTGTATATATATATATATATATATATATGTTTGTTTTCTTGTCTGTTTAATCTGTTTATTTATTTATATGGGGTCAGTTAGCTCAATTTTTTTCCTGGAAAGTATATATGATCAAAAACTGTTGGAAGCCACTAGATTTGTGGAATATAAAGCTACTTTTGAAAATATTTTATATGAGCATAATAGTAATGATAGAGAATGCTATCTGAGAGGCCAAGTATAAAGATACTAGCCCATATGATCAGTTAGGGCAATTAAATGTAAGCAGGTGCGAAAAGAAATTTGATTAAATGGGGATGATTTAATTTTTCTAAAATAATACAATTCAAATTCTTCTCTCTTCTCTTCAAGGCTGTGCTGAACACCCCCAGCTTCTTCTGCCTTACTACTCAGTGTGTATTTGTACAAATCCTCCTCTCCAGCCTGAAGGCTCTCTGCCTCCAAAATAGAGTTGGTACCTGCTCCGTGCAGATGTTTCTTTCCCATTCCCCCTCTGAAATGCCCTGTCGTGTCCTAATGATCTTCTTGTTGTATCCAAATCCTGATCATCCTTCCTGACCAAGGTCAAATCTCTTCTCCTCCTACAATCTCCTCAGACCACTTTAGCCTGCAATCTTCTTTCTTTTTTAAACTAATAGCAGTTTCTATCTCTGCCACTCATTTGACAATCAACTCTATAATGCATTGTGACAGCTCTGATATTACATTGTGCCATATTGTTATTTCCCTCTTTTGTTTTTCATTTTTTATCTATTTCCCCTCATATTTTTCTTTATAACTGAAACTTCATTCAAACATCCTTTATGGTACGGCTGGCATTTTCCCCTTCTGATACACATTTTCTTAATCTGTGTTCAGTATGTAATTAGACTCAGGGAAGGTGTTTCATAAATATTAGTTGTTAGAATAAAGGATAGGCAGTTCTGTTTGATGTTGCCTTTCCTCAGTTGAAATAGAATGAAAGGATATACTCATAGGGCTGCGGTAAGGACAAAATGAACAATGTATGTAAAGTGGAAGACAGAGCACAACTTGGTAAATTTTACTTTCCCCAGAATTAACTCACTAATGGAAATTTTTATGTCACAAAACTACCAAGTTATTTTGAAGCAGAAGTTGAACAGGAATGAATGATTTGAGGCATCATTCATTCATTCACTTCGACACTAAAGAGGATGTTTAAAATTTTCATTTTCCTGTGCCTTCTTTTCTTATTATGTCAATTATTATTCTCTCCCATGATCAAGAGAAGGGATTATAATTTTCTTCACTCATTGATAATTGATGCTAATAGTATGATGGTCTCTTCGACAATTCAATATACTGACCACAATGAAAAAAAAAGAAAAGAAATAGACGCACACACACACCTGCAGTGCACTTAATCACACCAGAAGCTTTCTGCTGACAGATATTTAACTCATTAATTCTGTTTGGCTGTTGGTCTGACACCATCACTATAATACAATATGAAGTGCTAATTATCACAAAATCCAATGATACAATTTACCGGGAGAGAAAAACCTTTTTTCTTTCTTTATTGGAAGCAGCCTGCTCCTTCTCTTAAATTTGGTCAGCATTTACTGTGATAGAAGAGGAAACCATGGCACCATATTTGACTTGAGCCCTAACTAATACAAAGAAGAGTTCACTCTCAATCCATGTTATTTTTCAGATAATTCAGCACATTACTGGGTACTTAAGAGTTTCTGCTGGTAATCTAAGAAGAAAAAACAAATCTGAGATTCTGTATCCCTTCAAGTGGGGGCTCTGCTGACTCAGATGATGAGCTGCGGAGGCCAGGATCTTCTGCCTTTGAATCCATTTGTGTGCACAGGCACTGAAGGGCTGAGAATCCGTTTCCTCCCATTTCCTAAATTAAGTGGGCTGGTCAGTTTCAATATTCCTTCCAGGTCCAGATTTCTTAAAAATAAAGTCACCATTGCCAGAGACTTCCTGAAGAGTGTGTATGTGAATCCAGAAGTCTGGGAACTGCCAGCTGCTTCCTAGTGCAGGCTTCTGATTCTAAGCACACATCTAAGGAGTGCTTGGAGAGTCCTTCCCAGAGCACCCGCTGCCTCTTGTGGAAAATTGCCTCACTGCCTCGGGTTCTCCAGTCACCCAAGTCCTCCTATTGACTTAGTCAAGCTCTGGTGATCCCTGAATAGCCTTTCCTTTCCCTTGTGGTCAGTTAATAATTGAGCAGCCATTTTTGTACCTGGAGGCGTCACTAACCTCATCCATTTCAGCTTTTCTTTGGCAGATCTCCTAAACCCTGTGCTTTCTTTCTCCCCCCCATTTTATTTATTTATTTATTCTTTTTTAAATTGATGTATAGTTGATTTATAATGTTGTGTTAATTTCAGGTGCACAGCGAAGTGATTCAGTTATACATATACATGTATCTATTCTTTTTCAAGTTCTTTTCCCATTTAGGTTACTGCAGAATATTGAACAGAGTTCCCTGTGCTATACAGTAGGTCCTTGTTGGTTATCTATTTTAAATATAGTAGTGTGTACATGTCAATCCCAAACTCCCAATTTATCCCTCCCCTGCCACCTTTCCCCTTTGGTAACCAGTAGTTTGTTTTCTAATTCTGTGAGTCTGCTTGTGTTTTGTAAATAAGTTCATTTGGATCATATTTTTTTTGATCCTGCATATAAGAGATATCATATATTTGTCTTTCTCTGTCTGACTTCATCTCTAGGTCAATCTGTGTTGCTACAAGTGACATTATTTCATTTTTTTGGGTGGCTGAGTGATATTCCATTGTGCATATATACCACATCTTCTTTATTCATTCATCTGTCGATGGACATTTAGGTTGCATCCATGTCTTGGCTATTGTAAATAATCCTGCGATGAACACAGGGTGCAGGTATCTTTTTGAATTAAAGTTTATTCTGATATCTACATGGCCTGTGCCTGTGGGTGGTGAGTGGAAAGTTGGGACATGGAGTATGTGTGTATGAAGAGGGATTGCTGTGGGTGGAGAGGAGGGGGAGGGAATGAGTAGGGCTGTGCCCTGCTCCTGGAATGTGCTCTCTATCTGCCAGACCATCAATCTCACCTCTTTCAATATAATTCCATTTACTTAATTCCTTATTCCTGGAGCTCACAGAATGCAGCAATAGGAGAATGGCAAGGAAATTTTTCAGGGCACAAACGTCTTTAAAAAGTTCATTTTATGTGCAATGAATGAAATATTGACTGTCCAGTATATTATTTTAAAAAGGGATAGTAAACAACAGCACAGGACTGTCTGGTTATATTACAATGTCTATCTTCTCATGTGTCAGCAACAAGTAACGTTGAAGGAGCCCTAATTATCATATTCGCAGTGGTCCAGGTAGTAAAACAGTTATGTTTTGCTTCGCTCAGGATGTTCAGAGCTGAAATAGATAAACTATGTGGAGACTAGTAATAGGTAATTATTCTCTACTTACATATTCAGCCTCATAATTCTAAATTAAGGTAAGTGGAAAAAGCTTATAAAATATTCAAAGCTCCTTTATCTTTCCTCCTCCCTCTTATTAGAAACTATGCATGAATTTGCATAGAATAAACTGAGCTCATAAATCAAAGAAGAAACTGCAAGAATGCTCTTTGTAAGTTATAATTTAAGGTTAACTGTAGCACATTTTGCTTACTGTATTATTAATGACTTTCGTTCACTCATGACAAGATTACATATTAAAAATTGTTGGTAGACAAAACTCAGTTCATAATCAATTTACTTCTTAATGTGAGCAATCTGTGTGCATCCCTACAGTAGAGGCAGGTTTAGTGAGGATAATGGAAGGAGTGCCTTGGGAAGGATGATTCTCACACAGTCAAGCTCCCTCAGGGGTGTGATTGACAGGCAGCCTCAAAGGGGAATGAGGCCACTGATGCTGGGCATACCTGGACAGCTCAGGTGGGGCTCTGGGCTGCTCCCTGAGCCTCTGGACTTGGACTCCACCCCCAATCAGGGGAGTGGTGGATACTTCCCCACCACTTGCCAATACTTGATGTCTTTTCGGTCTCACAGCCTCATGTTTTAAAATTCATCGCATCCATTTACTAGAAAATGTATTCCTTTTGCACTATTAAGCCGAGTCCCTTTCAACGTGCTTTCTCAAATCAGGTTTTCAGATACTTGAGCTGTCCTTCTCATTTCCTCTTGTCCTTCTTTTCCAGGGCATGTTTAGATTTCTAACCAGTTCCTCGTCTTGCTCTTCACTTTTGTCTTTCAGTGTTGCTGCTCCTCTGTAGAAACACTCCTCCTCCACTTGAACAAAGGATTGCTAACCCTGCCTCTGCAGTTACATCTTTCTGCCTCCTGGGCCCACCTGAGGGTAAAGTTTTCACTTGAGTAGATTTAGATACCAGCTGCCTTCTGATGCTTGTGCTACAGAAGGATTTACTCTCATTCTCAGCTAGGGAAGCAGAGAGACAGACAGACAGAATGTTCACAGGTTATTTCTCTGGAAGTCGGCCTGGGTGAGTTTGCTATTGTGCTTGTGTCTTGTGTGGCAGCCCTGGCTCTGCTCCAGGTAGAATTTTGGAGGAAGAATAATCTCTGAGTTGTGTACATACCTGGGTGTCTTCTGAATGTGTGGGGAAGCACCTGAAAATCTTACACTGAAATGTTCAATTGCTATATTTCATTAATGCTTTAAATCCTAGTATTGTAGATTCAGATGAATTGGCATTAATTTATCTAAAGAGTGCCTAGAAATTATGTCAGAAGCCTTGATCATACTGTGAACACCTGAGGTTTCTGCTCCTTGGGATGAGGAACCTTTGATGTAGGTGTAACAGTACCTATAAGATGGAGAAAGCATTGGCTGTAGATTATAAAGTATCACCAGGAAGGATCGGGGTGGAGAATTGTTTCTTATTTGATACCAATTTCTAAGCAATGGAACTGACTTTCTGTCTTGACCTCTCCTGCCTCAGAGACCCCCACCCCATCCACATGCAAACACTCCAAGGAAATGAGAAATATTCAGAGGGACTTAATGCAAAACCAGAGGAGGCACAAAGAAAAAAAGAATGTGTCAATGTATGGTGTTGGCAGAAATGAGAAGTGAGCCTGAGAAACGCACCGAGGTGTGAGGTGGCATGGGCGCTCGAAAGGGGAGGTGATTCATCTCGGATGTGAAGAAAGCTGGGACATTCATTAAATTTAAATTAAATGAGAGGATGAAAGGAAAACTCAAAAGGGACTATTTTCTGCCTGACTTAAAAATTGAGTGTTCTTAAGGATTGCATCTTCAACGTTTTCTACTTGACTCTCCTCTTGGTGGCCTCATTACTCTCTGGGCTTCAGCTCTGCCTCTTAATCCCTGACTCTTACATCTCTCAACTCAGTGCAGCCTACACTTCTGGACTTGTGCTTTCAGTGCCCTGCCTTACTTTTTCCCAAGCAGCACCTCAAAATTACCATGTCCCAAACAGAACCCCCTTCTTTCCCATCCAAACAACCCCTTGGACTCTCCGTCTCTGTGCACTACAGTCACCCTCCCAGCCCTCAGGCTGGGCTCCAGGCCCTCTGGATCCTACCCAACATCTTCCAAATTGCCCCTCGCTTGCAGCCCCTGGACTTGCCTTAGCACAGGTGGCTTCCTAAAACAAACTTTTGGTCATGCCATTTCCTTATTTAAAACCTTTCACTGGCTCTTTAAATGATCAATTCAGATTTCTCAACATGGGTATATAACCCTTATGATCTTCCTCATGTCTACCTGTTTATTATCTTCTACTTTTCAACCATAGACTTGTAGATTTCAAATCAAAAATTTCTCTCAACCTCTCTCTGTCTCTCTCTTTCTCCCATAACACCTAAATTTTAGGCAGTCACTCTTTATTTCACATTTAGCCAAAGGCAGATATTTTATTTCTCTAATGTTGCCAAAATGTTAATTTAATTCATTAAAAATTTATTGTGTATCTATAATGAAATTCTAGGAGTTAGAGGAGGTGGGGGAGTGAAGATGGTTGAGTAAGAGCAGAGAGAGTAGGAAACAGAGAAGACCCAGAGGACCTTGAGACTCTGTAGTAGCCCTCCTTCCTTTCCAGGAGCACAACAATCAGAAGCCCTGGGGAACGGTCCCACTGAGCAGAGTCCACACTGTCCCAGGCAAATTGTAATCCTAGGTGGTCTGACCTTCCTTTGAGTGGAGACCGAGTAATGGATTCAAACTAACTGACCAGCTCACAAGAGCTACATTCCCAGCTTTTTAAACTCAGAGGCACAATACCCCAAATTAAAACTTGAAATGGGACTTCATTATTACAATGGAGTTATTACAGTGTTTATTTTTCATATGGTTACATTAACTCCAGCTGAGCTCACCTATGAGATTTTAGGCTCTCTAATTTGCCGAGTTCAGTTTGTCACAAGCAGTTCAGTTTAGTTCCTCTATTGCCATGAGGTCCATCAGAGGAGAAGGCCTTACTGTTGATTAAAGTGCTGCATTGCCTTTGTATCTCAGGGGGAACTGTGACTTCCAAAGTCGGGAGAAAGATCCATGCTTTCCACCTAAATGAGTATTGTGCGTTCTCATTTTGAGTGGGGCAAGCCCAGAATGGTGGGGGAATGGGAATTAAGAAAAGTGGATACAAAGGGTGGTGGGGGGGAAAGGAGAGACTCAGTTTCTGTATTTCTGCTACTTGCTAGAGAGTCACATAACAAAACTGTAAACATTACAATATAGGAATTGCTTAGTAGCTCATTTGAAAATTACTCCTCCGAAGTCACGAAATCATTCATAATTAATTGTCAATTGATTGATGCAAGCATATGCCATAGGAGTTCTGAGGAGGTGAGATCAATGTGGATTGAGGCAACACAAGGGTCCTGAACAAAGACTAGGACTGAAGTGTGAAACGGCAGGAACAGCTTTTTTAAAAAATCATCTTTATTGGAGTATAATTGCTTTACAATCGTGTGTTAGTTTCTGCTTTATAACAAAGTGAATCAGTTATACATATACATATGTTCCCATATCTCTTCCCTCTTGCGTCTCCCTCCCTCCCACCCTCCCTATCCCACCCCTCTAGGTGGTCACAAAGCACCGAGCCGATCTCCCTGTGCTATACGGCTGCTTCCCACTAGCTATCTATTTTACGTTTGGTAGTGTATATATGCCCATGCCACTCATGAGGGTGGGAAGGCAAAGGTGGCCTCTGGGTGACATGAATTCACAGTGCCGTGATGCTCCCAATAGGGGGCAGTGCAGTCACTGACTGAAGCAGAATATATACCACACCTGGGCAAACTGTCCTTGATGCATTCATTGCATGGGGAGAAAACTTGTCTTGAGGGCTTGCACTGAAGTCCCTTAGATCTGGTCAACTATTTTGTGTTCAACTCTGTTTTGTATGGAAACGTACAGAGCACTTCTCCATTTCCCCTCCTCATTCCATTCTATAGAGGATGCTAACTGCTGTTGACACTTTGTTATGTATCCTTTCAGCTCTCTTTCTATGCACTTATATATGTAGATACAGATACATATTCATATATATACATACATTCATACAAATTCTAAACCTAATGGGGTCATTTATATGTATACAATTCTTATGAGCTGCTTAATTTATTGCCTACACATGTACATGGATGATCCTGCCTCATCAGTTGCCTTCATTCTTTTTTGTTCCACAGTGTCCTATAATAATGGACATCCCTTGGTTTAGTTAACCAATATGTTACAGATTGGCATTTAGCATGTTTTCAATTTTTCCCTAGGGCAAAAATCATCTTGATATTTATGCTTTTGTACCAAGTATTCATTTCTCTGTAAGACAGGTTCATAAAAGTAGACTTGTTAATTTTGAAAAACAGAAAAGTGATTAGATTAAGTTCCAAAAAGATTCTATTCACATCCCACCAAAGTATATAATATGTGTTAATGCCCACTTCCCTACATTGGGGAAAATCCCAGATTTTTCTGTTTGCAAAATTGATGGGTGAGAAATGGTATTTTGTTTAAAAATACATGTTTTTGATTACTAATGAGGTTTAACATCTTTTTTATGTGATTGGCCATTTTATGTTTTTCAAGTCTTTTTTCTATGGTTCCAAAGAAACCATTTGTCTCATTTCTATTTCTCATTAATTAGAATAAAATCAGTTTGACTTCCACCAAATTTTTTCCTAATCATCAAATACCTAAGCCAAGGAATGTGAAAGTGCTAAGTGAGTTAAATAATCAATTGATCAATATGTATTCACTGGGCAATTAATGCCTCTAGTGTGTGCTGGATATTGTTGGGGATACGGCTCTGGCTTTTAAGAAGCTTATATGATCTTTTAGGGTGATAAGACTCAACCTATAATCAAGGTAGTACTGTTGTTTACTAGACCCCAAGGACTATAGGAAACCCTGGTAGAGAGGTGCCCTGTGGATTAGATCTGGAAAAGGCTTACTGAAGGAGTCATAGTTGTTCATAATCTTGAGAGAGGCTTGTTGGAGGAAGGGAGTGCATTTTAGGTTGGGAAGCATAGTGTGAGCCAAGGCACTAAGCGGGTAAATTGAAGCTTTTGGAGAGTAACAAGGAGTGCAGCCATATTGAAGCAGGAATTATGGAAACCTACAGGAGTGCGCAAATTCTTGAGCTGCTCTGAATACTCTTCCAGGCCCCATCACACACACACACACACACACACACACACTCACATAGATTACTGTTTCAATCTCCACTACAGGGGGTTTGCCTCTTCCCATTCTTGTTTTGACCTGCTTTTGTGAGGCTGTAGGCAGGGAGTTGGGCTTTCAGGCTCAGGGTTCAGGAGGACAGATAAGGACAGGGTCAAAGCTCTACCCTGTAAAGCTACACTGGATGCCCCAGGAAGCTGCTGGATCAGAGACCTGCCTGATTGCAGCCCCTAAAGCCTCCTAATTTTGTCCAGAGGTGCCATTGCTGCAATTACAGTCCAAACCCAGAGTCAATTACTCACTGTGTGAATCACCCCCAAAAGATTGCTTTTCCCTTTTCCATTAGTATCACACATAATTGCACTCTGTATGGTTCCTAAACTTTTATTCCTGACTTCAGTGTCCGTGAAGATGTTGGGTGGTTATAAAGTCCCTTCAGCTCCTATCACTGACCTCACTGACACTTTCCATAAGGTTCTTTTACTATTTACTTCATTAACAATACACCCCACCACCTACTATTAATTTTTCAGCTCCTCATGAGTAAAGAATCACTGTGTTTTCCCTGCTGATTTTTCCATATGTTCATCCCTCCCTCTTTTTATTTGTCTCCCTGTTAATGGGGAATGTTAACACTCATGTACCCTAGAGTTGTAGGGATGCCTGATTTTGATGGTTCTGTGTTTTCTTTTTGATGGGCACTCTCCATTGCAGACCCTGCCCTTCCCTACCTCTTGGTCCACAAGATCACCATGAGCCGACCCAGGGCATGACCTCTCTCTGGCTTTCTCCCTGTTTCAATGTCAAGCTGCAGCTAAGCCCTGCTTTCACTCTCTTCCTGCTATTGAGTGTGGCTGTCCCATATATTACCTGCCCTTAGGGTTTATTAAATGGGATCAACAAATTCATCATTAATAATGTAGCAGCTGCTAACTATCACATATGAGTTAATAAAGGCAAAGCCATGCTGAGCTCTCAGCAACAAGGGAGACACAGGATGAGAAGAAGCTGGTGGTAGATAGAGTAGGGTATCAACCTAGCTAGATGAAGGAAGGGGGAAGGCAGTCCTCCATCTGGCATCCAGAGGGCACTGTTGTATATTTGGGCCACAACTCATGCAAAAGGCCTAGTCTGGTTAAAAAAAAAATCATCAGTAGGGAATTTCAGGCAGTGGTGATATTTCCAGAAAGCCAAAGTAATAGCAGTGGCTCTTAAAGACATTTCACAGGTAGTGCATCTACCAGCAGTGGAGTATACGGTAGGGTGAGGCATTCAGAAGGCAGTCAGAGCAGGCAGATGACACAACACAGTGTGCAAACATTCCAGATATGTGTGCAAGGTCTCAGGCCAGGAGCCCAGGGACCGTGAAGTACTGGAACCCAAGTTAAGGTATGGTCATGAGACAGGGCAAGCAGAGCAAGGGATTCTAGGAGGCATATAGACAATGTATGAGAATTCAGAGAGCACAACCAAGTGTCGAGTCATGAATTTTATGATATTTTTCCTCTACAACTAATGTCTCACTCAAATTCAATAGGATCTGTGTGTTCTGTCTCTTACAAATTGTCTTCCTCAAATCTTTTCGATTTAGTTTCCATGAAAGAAATAATTATACTTCTTTTGAATTCATACTTTATTGGTTTACATATTATTTAGTTAAAATGTGTCATTATAATAAAAAGCCCAAAATGGCAAAAATGTGTTTGGTCATAAACACAACTGACTCTTGGTTGTGAGTATGGAACTCACAGGTGGGAACAGAAGTATGTAGGCAAACCAGGGAATCTCCTCCCAGTCAGCTGCTTTTAGTTTGCTCTGGGAATAAGAGAGAACAACAATTAATCCTAAGTGTGAGGTAAGTGTCATCTCCTGTCGTTCACTACACTGCTTCTCAGCCAGAAGGAGGAAATTATAAGGCCCTGAAGGATGAGGGATCAAGAATTCAAGGAGAGAGTGTGGTGAATGATGAAGGGTGATAAGAGTTGCTTAAAATCTTATATTTATATATGCTTACTGGTGTATATACATACATGTGTGCAGGCAGGTGCATGAAAGGGTATGTGTGTGTGTGTGTGCACGTATTGCAAAGAAATAATGATCTTTGTGAAGGCAACTGTAAGTAAAGTGGTGCAGTTAGAGGCCAGATTGCAAATAATCAAGGAGTGTTTAAATGGCAAGGCAGTTGAAACAGCAGGTGTGGACTATTCTTGAATTAGGAGCCCAGGTAAAGGAGAATGATAAGGAGTTCAGTGGAGGAGCAAGGGGGGACCAAGACAGATTTTGTAACATAAAGAAGACAAGATCATGTTTATAATTGAAAGTAGCATGCTAATAGAGAGGGGTATTGAAAGGTGAAGAGGAAGAGTTAGGGAGTTGAGAAGATGTACTAAAAAAGCAAAGGCAAATAATACAAATATCTGCCCCAGAAGAGCAGGGAAAGTTCTAAGACAAAAGCAGAGATGTATTAAAACACAGACACAGGATTCTGCAACCTCTACTAGAAGAGGATCTATAGATATATATAGATAGGAACAATGTTTTAAGGCAATGAAGTTACTGGGGATAAAATACATATATATAAATCATATAAATGAGGGACTCAGAACTATGTAAGTGCATCAGGAAAGGCTTACCAGGTAAGGATAAGACTGAAATCTGAACTGAAATCTGAAAGGGATTTTCCAAGCAAACTAATGGGGAGGCAATTCTGGGCAGAGGACTCACAGATGCAATCTCACAGAGGTGAACAATGCAGAGTTGGGATTAGTGGTTTGGTGTGGCATCTGAGCAAAGTAATTATGGCTGGGGTGGGGAGTGGGGGGGAGGCTGAAGCTGGACACATCGGTACAGAAAAGATCTTATTTTAGCATTTTTATTCTTAGAGTGAGGAGATTGGATTTTACCCTGTAGTTTGGGGACCTCTGTCTAACAATGATTTTCGAAAATCTGATTCACGTCTATCAAGATGGTGCAGACATGATAGCATGTGAGACATGTGATAACCAGACCATTCTTTCTGAAGCAATAGTAACAGTCCCCTGTTTTGAGAAAGTCTTTCTGCAGCATCTTAAAGAGACCTGTAGAATTTGAAGCATAAAATGGAAGGTCCTTGTTTCATAATTTAGGTCTAATGAGAATTCTCTGTCTCTCTCACTCTCTATATATGGATAAGCATATATATGTGTGTGAGTGTGTGTATATATATATATATATACATATATATATGTATATATATATATATACATGCACTATATATATATGTAGATCTAGGAAATAAGGTGAAAGCAATGATGGAGGCTAAACAATACACTGCTAAATAACCAGCAATCACTGAAGAAATCAAAGAGGAAATCAAAAAATACCTAGAAACAAATGACAATGAAAATATGATGACCCAAAACTTATGGGACGCAACAAAAGTTCTGAGAGGGAAGCTTATGGCAATACAATCCTACCTCAAGAAACAATAAACATCTCAAATAAACAACCTAAATTTATACCTAAAGCAATTAGAGAAAGAAGAACAAAAAAAACCCCAAAGTTAGCAGAAAGAAAGAAATCATAAAGATCAGATCAGAAATAAATGAAAAAGAAATGAAGGAAATGATAGCAAAGATCAATAAAGTTAAAAGCTGGTTCTTTGAGAATATAAACAAAATTGATAAACCATTAGCCAGACTCATAAAGAAAAAAAAGGGAGAAGACTCAAATCAATAGATTTAGAAATGAAAAAGGAGAAGTAACAACTGACACTTCAGAAATACAAAGGATCAAGAGAGATTACTACAAGCAACTATATGCCAATAAAATGGACAACCTGGAAGAAATGGACAAATTCTTAGAAAAGCATAACCTTCTGAGACTGAATGAGGAAGAAATACAAAATATAAACAGACTAATCACAAGCACTGAAATTGAGATTGTGATCATAAATCTTCCAACAAACAAAAGCCCATGACCAGATGACTTCATAGGTGAATTCTATCAAACATTTAGAGAAGAGCTAACATCTATCCTTCTCAAACTCTTCCAACATATAGCAGAGGGAGGAACACTCCCAAACTCATTCTACTAGGACACCATCACCCTGATACCAAAACCAGACAAAGATGTCACAAAGAAAGAAAACTCCAGGCCAATATCATTTATGAACATAGATACAAAAATCCTCAACAAAATACTAGCAAACAGAATCCAACAACACATTAAAAGATCATACACCATGATCAAGTGGGGCTTATCCCAGGAATGCAAGGATTCTTTAATATATACAAATCAATCAATGTGATACACCATATTAACAAATTGAAGTAGAAAAACCATACAATCATCTCAATAGATGCAGAAAAAGCTTTCAACAAAATTCAACACCCATTTATAATAAAAACCCTCCAGAAAGTAGGCATAGAGGGAACTTACCTCAACATAATAAAGGCCATATATGACAAACCCACAGCCAACATCATTATCAATGGTGAAAAACTGAAACCATTTCCTTTAAGATCAGGAACAAGACAAGGTTGCCCACTCTCACCACTATTATTCAACATAGTTTTGGAAGTTTTAGCCAGAGAAATCAGAGAACAAAAAGAAAAAAAAAAGGAATCCGAATTGGAAAAGAAGAAGTAAAGTTGTTACTGTTTGTAGATGACATGATACTATACATAGAGAATCCTAAAGATGCCACAGAAAACTACTAGAGCTAATCAATGAATTTGATAAGGTAGCAGGATACAAAATCAATGTACCGAAATCTCTTGTGTTCCTATATACTAATGATGAAAAATCTGAAAGAGAAATTAAGGAAATGCTCCCATTTACCATTGCAACAGAAAGAATAAAAAACCGAGGAATAAACCTACCCAAGGAGACAAAAGACCAGTATGCAGAAAGCTATAAGACACTGATGAAAGAAATTAAAGATGATACCAACAGATGGAGAGATATACCATGTTCTTGGGCTGGAAGAATCAACATTGTGAAAATGACTCTACTACCCAAAGCAATCTACCGATTCAATGCAATCCTTATCAACCTATCAATGACATTTTTCACAGACTACAAAAAAAATTCACAATTTGTATGGAAACACAAAAGACCCCATATAGCCACAGCAATCTTGAGAAAGAAAAACAAAGCTGCAGGAATCAGGCTCTCTTATTACAGACTATACTACAAAGCTTCAGTAATCAAGGCAGTATGGTAGTGACACAAAAACAGAAATATGGATCAGTGGAACAGGATAGAAAGCCCAGAGATATACCCACACACATATGGTCACCTTATTTTTGATAAAAAGAGGCAAGAATATACAATGGAGAAAAGATAGTCTCTTCAAAAAGTGGTGCTGGGAAAACTGGACAGCTACAGTTTGATATGGAATTTAAATTTAATGTCAGACACTATATATTTAAATTTAATGTCAGACACTATAAAACTCTTAGACGAAAACATAGGCAAAACACTCTATGACATAAATCACAGCAAGATCCTTTTTGAACTATGTCCTAGAGAAATGGAAATAAAAACAAAAATAAACAAGTGGGACCAAATGAAACTTCAAAGCTTTTGCACAGCAAAGGAAACCATAAACAAGACAAAAAGACAACTTTCAGAGTGGGAGAAAAAAATGGTAAAAGAAGCAATGGACAAAGGATTAATCTCCAAAATATAGAAGAAGCTAATGCAGCTCAATATTAAAAAAAACAAACAAACAACCCAATCCAAAAATGGGCAGAATACCTAAGTAGACATTTCTCCAAATAAGATATACAGATTGGTAGCAAACAAATGAAATGATGCTCAACATCACTAATCATTAGAGAAATTCAAATCAAAACTACAATGAAGTATCACCTCACATTTGTCAGAATGGCCATCATCAGAAAAGCTACAAATAATAAATGCTGGAGAGGGTGTGGACAAAAGGGAACCCTCTTGCACAGTTGGTGGTAATGTAAATTGATACAGCCACTATGGAGAATAGTATGGAGGTTCCTTAAAATACTAAAAATAGAACTACCATATGGCCCAGCAATTCCACTACTGGGCATATACCCTGAGAAAACCATAATTCAAAAAGAGTAATGTACCACAATATTCATTGCAGCACTTTTTACAATAGTCAGGACATGGAATCAACCTAAGTGTCCACTGACAGATGAATGGATAAAGAAGGTGTGGCACAGATATACAATGGAATATTTCTCAGCCATAAAAAGAAACAAAATTGAACTATTTGTAGTGAGATGGATGGACCTAGATTCTGTCATACATAGTGAAGTAAGTTAGTAAGAGAATACAAATACCGTATGCTAACATATATATATGTGTAATCTAAGAAAAAAAAAGGTTCTGATGAACCTAGGGGCAGGACAGGAGTAAAGATGCAGACGTAGAGAATGGACTTGAGGACACGGTGAGGGGGAAGGTCTGGCTGGGAAAAAGTGAGACAGTAGAATTGACATATATACACTACCAATGTAAAATAGATAGCTAGTGGGAGGCAGCTGCATAGCACAGGGAGATCAGCTCAGTGCTTTGTGATCACCTAGAGTGGTGGGATAGGGAGGGTGGGAGGGAGATGCAAGAGGGAGGAGATATGGGAATATATGTATATGTATAGCTGATTCAATCTGTTATACTGTAGAAAGTAACACACCATTGTAAAGCAATTATACTCCAATAAAGATGTTAAAAAATATTCTAAAACCCCAAAAATCAAAAATACAATAGCCAGGACATGGACAAAAACTAAGTGTCCATTGAGAGATGAATGGATAAAGAAGATGTGGCACATATATACAATGGAATATTACTGAGCCATAGAAAGAAACAAAATTGAGTTATTTGTAGTGAGTTGGATGGATCTAGAGTCTGTCATACAGA
The DNA here is from genome assembly GCF_964270905.1 of Leucopleurus acutus. Lineage (NCBI taxonomy): Eukaryota > Metazoa > Chordata > Mammalia > Artiodactyla > Delphinidae > Leucopleurus > Leucopleurus acutus. Next base: position 38,028,426 of record NC_139155.1, on the reverse strand, counting down.
GTGAAATAAGTCAGAAAGAGAAAAACAAATAATGTTTGCTAACATATATATATATAGAATCAAAAAAAATAAAAAGAGATTCTGAAGAACCTAGGAGCAGGACAGGAATAAAGGCGCAGCCGTAGGGGCTTCCCTGGTGGCACAGTAGTTAAGAATCCGCCTGCCAATGCAGGGGACAAGGGTTCGAGCCCTGGTCCGGGAGATCCCACATGCCGCGGAGCAACTAAGCCCGTGCACCACAACTACCGTGCCTGAGCTCTAGAGCCCGTGAGCCAAAACTGCTGAAGCCCGCGCACCTAGAGCCCGTGCTCCACAAGAAAGGAAGTCACTGCAATAAGAAGCCCACACACCGCAACAAAGAGTAGCCCCTGCTCGCCCCAACTAGAGATAGCCCACGCTCAGCGACGAAGACCTGACACAGCCAAAAATAAATTAATTAATTAAAAAGAAAAACAGATTTAAGACGCAGACGTAGAGAATGGACTTGCAGACACGGGGGGTGGGGGTGTTGGAGGGGGCCGGAAGTGTAAGCTGACACGAAGTGAGAGTGGCATGTACATATATACACTACCAAATGTAAAAGAGAAAGCTAGTGGGAAGCAGTCGCATAGCACAGGGAGATCCGCTCGGTGCTTTGTGACCACCTAGATGGATGGGATATGGAGTGTGGGAGGGAGACGCAAGAGGGAGGAGATATGGGGATATATGTATATGTATAGCTGATTCACTTTGTTATGAAGTAGAAATTAACACACCATTGTAAAGCAATTATGCTCCAATAAAGGTGCTAAAAAGAAAAAAAAAGATGAAAGAGATGTACAGGGTTAAAATGTACAGGCTATCTTTATGTTCAATAAAGCATCTTTAATTTTTAGAAAGAAGAAAGGGGAAAATAAAAAGGAGATTTCTGTCTGAGATCCCAAGGCAGAGTAAAATGCTGAGGAGAAGATAAATATGAGCTCTTGGCAGAGAAGGAGAATTGCCCTCCTTAACCCAGGCAGGGGAGAATAGATCCAAAGGAAAGAAGGCTTTAGTAAGACTTTATGAGGCTTCTAAGCCTTCTATGAGTTGTCTTTCCTTTTCTGTTTTTTGTTTTTTTTTTTGAACATCGACCAGAAAGCTTTGTTGTCTAGGAAAGGGTAAAAGGATGTCTGGCTCAATTGGAATTGACAAAACTGGGCAACTCAGAGAGGGCAGTCTCGGGAGCAGCCTTTAACCACAAAAGAGATATTGAAGGCGATGCAATCGATAGAACTGGAGCGGACACGGGAGGAAGATGATGAAACCCATCAAATTCCATCACTGGGCAGAAGTGGTCAGCGTCAGCTTCTTCAGCAAGGGTCACTTGATGTCAGCTTCCATTCAGGGGCTTTCGCCTCCCCTGCTGATTGCGTTCTTAGGACCATAAAGTTTGAGTGTCAGGAGAGAATAATTCATGCTGCCTGCTTCAAACTTCTTTCTGGGACTGAGTCCCTTTCACTGTGGCCCCTCCAGTTAGGTTTTCTGGACTCATGGGTTACAGAGACTCACTGCCCAGAGTACGCAACAGGTAGGACTTCTCTACTTGAAGACACATTCATTCATTAGTTCATTCTTTCATTCATTTGTTCAGTCATAATTTATTCTTATTCAAGGCAGGTTTTAGGAAATATGGCTATAGATCCTTTGCAGCTTCTTCCATCAAGAAGTGAAGTCTATTGCCCCTGACTTAGCACTTGATTTAACATAAAAGAACAAGGAGGGTGAGAGACATATGGAGAGAGATCCAATTGCCCCAGTCATCTCCATCATATCTGAGCTCAGACATGTGTGTAAATGTAGCTGACACCATGTGGATAGAAATGGGCTCAGCTGAGCCCAGCTCCAAATGCTGAGGCACAGGGTCTTTAGCAAACAATGGGCTCAAAATAAACATTTGATTCAATAGGTTTTGGGGTTGTTTATTACTCAACACCAGCTAATTGATATATCATCTAAGGATAGATTTAGGAAGACTCCAAATGGAAAGCATACAGAAATCCATTCTGCTGAGTCTCTCAGAGTTACCAGAGGCTCACCAAAAAAGTTTATGGAGAATATAACTATCTTAAAATTGTCCTAATAAATTATCATTAAACATCAAGAATTCAATCATAGCATTCAGGCAAAATTCCAGGTAAAATTGATTGCAGTTAAAAAACATCCATCCAAATGACTGCATTGTAACAAGAAAACTGTGTTGTACATAGCATCTATAAAGAGATGCATCAGAAGCCAAAGAAATGGAATATTTTCTGTCCCTAGAAAGATGAAGTGGGGAGTCTGTTTTGGCATCTCTTGAGTGGTAGGTATATGCCTGTCACAGAGTGGGGTGCATCTGGTTGTGAAATTGATTATGTGATCAAGGTTGTCCCCTTTCTCTCCCTGCTCTGTTCCTCTTTCATCAAACAGCTCTTGGATTATAATTTGGCTTCCTGTACATACTCGTTCACAGGAATGAACATGCTTATCCATAAACATTGACATTCTGTCTAATTAATAGTTATATTTCTCATTGTAAATTAGTGAATTGGGCTTCTGTGTTTAATAGATTGTCTTTGTAAGCTTGTTTCATGCATTTGCTGTGCTACCAGTCTGATTTCAAGCCTGTAAGTCTAGGATTTAGAAAATGGTGAATTCACCAAACACATGCTCTTTTTACTTAAATACAAAACAGGTGCCTTCACTGGCAATACTTAACCTCATTTGTAAGTTTTCTTCAAACTGCAGAACAGCCAAGGCCTCCCGATTCCCAGATCAACTCTCTTTTCACTTCTCCATGTTGTTAGTTATAGTACTAGTTAATGTTTCTCGAGGGATCACTGGGTGCCAGACATTGCTCTAAGGGCTTTACATGGGTTACCTCATGCAAACCTCAGAGTGATCCTAGGAGCAATGCAGTAATGCTATTCTAATTTGATAGGTGAGGAAACTGACAGGCAGAGAGATTTAGTAACCTTCACATAGGTAGTAAGAACTGAGCTGGAATTCAGACCTAGGAAGTATGATTCGGAATGCTTAACTATGACCACCAAGCTTACCTATGGGACATTACTTGTCCAACTAGGGATGATGCTACCTTTTTTTCATATCGCTTCCTTCAAGAAGAAATCCAGAACAACTCCAGATGTCTATCAGATTAAGTCCAAAGTCCTCTATATGGCTTAAAAGCACTCTTGAATCTGATCTCAACATACTGATAGAACTCAACTCCTGTTTCATTTAAGCTTAACAATCAATTATTTGAAATGTTTTATATGCCAGACATCAAGCTCCATGTTGATGGAGAAGCAAAAATGAGTAAAAGAGATTATAACCTAAATAAGCAAATAAGACACAAATCTGTGAAAATATAACTAGCAGAATTAGGCAGTTAGTGCATGTTTATAGCAGAAGAAATTCACTTCTGAACTGGGGATGCTGATGACTTAGAGAGGAGATAGGATGTAAAGTCATCTCAATGAGGCTTGTGTTAGACCGAGAGGAAGGAGAAAATAATTCATTACAGATAAGAAGAGCAGTATAAGCAAAGACAAGATCTTAAAAGAGTCATGGTCATTATGGAAACAGAAAATGCACAAGTGTGATAAGAGCAAAGGAGTATGATTGCAATTAATGTGAAAAAAATAGAGAGCAGCTGAGTGGTGGACAGGTTAAGAGGTTTAAAGTGATAGGTCAGCTCTGAGAAAAAAAAATTATGTATTGTGATTTTAGCACATTCACAATGAGTTGATGGTTAAAGCCTTGAGAATTGTGGGGCTCTTCAATGTAGCCTTGAAAAAGCAATTGGTGTTTGAGAGGACTACTCATTTGACTCCATGCTCCAACCTGCTAATCTGGCAACTCTGATGGATAAATCACGGGCTGTGCCGACACTAACGTGGTGTTTCCAGGGGTACATTCTGGGTCTCAGTATTCACTTCAAATGCTTCTCAATTGATGACTTCCAGGGTCATCTATGTTTGTGAAAGGTCTAGTATATCCCTGTCTTAAATGTTTGCAAAAGTCAACAAGATATTAAAGTCTTTGAAAATTTCTGCCACACAAAAATGTTTTTAGCTCTATTTAGTATATCTTCCCAAGCTTATTGTTATGGAATTTCCCTTGATTCCTGTAAGAACTACTGTTATCACATGGGTTACTCTACCCTTCTGTCGAAGTGTTGGGAATCTTCTATTTAATTGATGTCCTTCATTAAATAAATGCCACAATATATCTTCTTCCTTTAGGGGACAGTAGGCAAAGCACAGAACTAGCAATGGGGCAGCTAAGTTCTGGTCCTCAGGACTGACCAGCAGTGTGATTTTATATGAATAATGGTGCTGAACAAACATTTTCTCATAGAAGGAGTGGGGCTGATGACTTCTAACTTTTCTTCTAAGAGCATCACAGGAATAGATTGAACTAACATATTGATAGTTTTGAATATACAAGGATAGTTATTGGTTTTATACACTGAAGCTTGAGCCTGAATTCTGAACCAGGTTGAGTCTATTAATTTAATAACCAGATAATACCTTTGTACCATTTCCTCTTGATTCAAATGAAGTGAAATAGCGTGGCTTTTGCCTTAGCCCCTAATCTTGAATGATCTGAAAAAAGAAGCATGAGCCTTAAGATTAAGAAAACATTCCTACCACTAGCTGCCCTAAAAATGTTCTGTACAAAGGTTCTGAATTGGGCACCTTGGAAACCAGGCTCTCAGTATTGACTAGAGCAAGTCAGATCCCTTCTGTTTGCTGCAGTTTCAGGATGTGGGAAAGTGGAGTTTAGACTAGACCAGTGTCAAATTTCTCTTTATCAGTGCACAAAACCATTGCTCTTATCTCATGATCCTGAAGAAGGGAACATTAGGGAGTGATGGAGAGTTTGGAATCCCACTTCATTCTGAAGAGACATTGAGTGTTACTGATCTTAGCTCTGCCCTCACATGTATAAACTTTCCTTACAGCAAAGAGTCCAGATTTAGCATGTTAGTATAAGACAGGAAACTTGGAGGTTTTTATGATTAATACTCTGGTAAGCCTCCAAAGCCCATCTCCAGTGATTCGAGCACTTCTTTGGGGCATTTGTCTGCTCTGTTTTGAGCATCTGTTTTGATGTCTGTATACCGGCATTGAGTTCACCTCCTAACTAAGAGGATCTGCCATATTAATTCCTGAGTTCCAGAAATCAGGGATCACCATACCTTGGCTGATCTAAATCTCCAAAGAGGCAAACTCTTTCCCCAGAACTCCAACCTAAGAAAAGTAAAAGCTGGTTTTGACTGCTCAAATGCAGTGACCTCAACTTTTTTTTAGCTTTTTTTTTTTGATGAATTACCATGAGGCTAATGGTTGGAGAGGTTGAAAGGGAATTAGAAAGGTAGAAATGTAAAGTACAAAGGGGGTGGCTTCATGGATAAAAGTATTTGGGGGAGCACTGGTTGAAAAATCTGCTGAGTTTAGGAGGTATATAAAATCTTTCATTTTTTATTGTTGCTTCACTTAGACTGAGAAATCTGCTCATGGAGTTGGCAGTGAGGTAGCCAACCAACCCCAGGGATGCCAATATGTCAAAAGGAAACCTTTTCCCTTCAGCAAATAAAATATTAAGAGGGCTCAACGAAAGCCAGTGGGAAGTGGCCTGGAGAAGGAGATGAAAAATTAGTTTTAATGCATGGGAGACTAAGTAATTCACTTATTTCACAACCTCAATCAATTTTAATATTTTAGTATTTAATGTGAATTTGGTGGCTCTCTAATAATACTTTAAATTTGCTTCTCCATTTTTGGCTTTTGTCCTGTGAGTACTTGAGTACTTTTTATTTCCTTAGTCATTTTTCTTAGTGTCATGATAGGTAGCTTTCATTGGATTTCACATTATTCAAGGTTAGAATCTACCCTCTCCTCTCCTCACCAGTTTTAAAAGTTATAAGATTACTAAATAGGGAGAAGAGGCAGTAGGGAAGACCCCAAACCAGCTTTTAGGCAGGCTGATTTTTGGAGAGGCCACTGAGCCCCAAGAGCCTCTTAAGTCTTCTGGGACAGGCCATTGTGTGGAGAGCAAAATGGAGTCATTTAGTCATTAGTCCCTCAGATATCAGCCTGAGAGGGGAAGCTGTCTGCCTTTCCTCACAATTTAGACACTTATCTTACAAATTCACCAAGCTCAGTGATTTCTGAACAATGCCAGCTGTTAGGTAGCCATTTCCCTGGCATTTTCCCCATAATTTGATTTGAAAGGAAAAGGTTAAACTCAGTCCGACCCAGAATTGTCAGTCCAATGCCCTCAAAGAGTTTGACAGGAAAAGAAAAAAAAAAAAAACCCTTGCAGACAGTTAGATGAAGAAATCACCTGCACCTGTTCATTAAGGAGAGCCCATAGGCACATTGCATAGGCCAGACAATGAAGGTGGGTAGGACCAACCATGGAGACCTCTCTCAGAAAGACAGATGAAAGTGAAGACTAAACTCACTGTCCTTCTTAATGACCAACTTTTGGATAGTGTTAATTTTAGGAATAAGGTTAGATTGCATTTGAATTGTGACCCACTGGTATGAGTATGTTAGCATTTTAAATATAGTTATTACAACTAATTTTTCCTGGGTGTGGTGATGTCTCTTCCAATTCAGTAATAAACATTTTATTTATTCTTTCGGAACTGAGTAAATAAGAATATCAGAAAATTTACCTGTTATTAAATGCTTATTTTATTTAATGCTCTCCTTACAAAAATTATTTTGATGAAAATCTTACTTTTGCTTCTCTAGTAAGGTCATTGATTCCTAGAGAGTTTAACTTGCTCACAGTGAAACAGCTAATAAATACTAGAACTTGTTTTTGGTCCAGCTTTAGATCCTGGAGTCTTAGTTGTGTTATGCATCTTCCCTGCAAAAGGCAAAGGAGAAATGTGTTATAAAAATTTTAACCCATGTTGGTTGGAAAGCTTAGGGGCTTCCCTGGTGAAATCTGAAACTTACCCCTGTATACAAAGAGCAAGGAGAGACCAGGAAAGAGGAAGCCACTCCAGATTGATAGGTGGCACTGTTAAGAAGAAGGAAATTTACAAAGGAGGCTTGTCTCAGGAGCTGCAAGATGAATAGATCCTACCCCTACCTACCAGCATCTTACGTGTTTACGGAGAGGCCGAAGCAGAATTCAGTCACATATACCATCCACATGGTCTCAATGATATGTTGCTCCCTCAAGGCTGTGTCATAGAAAACGGTTCCCACTTTGGAAATGGTGGAGGGAACATACATTCCAAGGATGCCTGGGTGGGGGTGCTGAGGAGCCTGGGTCCAGCTCTTGGGTCAACTGGCATTCATCTCCTTTGATGACCTCCGCCAACAATCCAATGGTATGATTTTTCACTTATACTCTTGCTTGAACTTTTTCAAAATACAAGCACTTTAAAATATCCTTCTTAAACTTGGTCTCATTGTTCTTCTGCCCTGGGCTTTATCTCAGTTTATTGAGGGACAGGTTGGGGAGATCATGGTTGCCTCTGTTGATATCACCCTCTAAATTTAGAAACAAATCTCAAATATTTCTAATTTCTTTTGGTAAATATGTTAGTGTTTAATATGAAGAAGTGTATTATATATTCATAAATTAACGTATTCTTTCAGTTTAGAAATAATCCAGTTACCCTCATTTCACAGATGAAAAAAGAGCTAAATATAGACATTAATTTCCCCAGAGTCACAAAGCTTATTTGTAGCCAAATGAGAGCTGGTCTTAGCTCCTACACCCCAATCTATGCTTGGTTCAGTGTTCCATTTCAAAGGCATTAATATTTTCATCTTGTACTACTTAGGATAATGAGATCCATATAGATATAAAATATATATACATATCAATGTATGTAAAATTTACCATGTATATTAACACTTTTACTTTTCTCCCAACTTCACCCTATTTTTAATGCAACATATTGTATGTCTTCCATGTTTTTGACAATTAAGACTTAAAGTTTCCCTTTTTCTTCATTCCCATCTGTGCCTAGGAGAGTTCTACAAAACATTAAGTCCTCATTAATTATTTAATGATTGATTAAATTCATCCTCTTTGGGATGAATTTGCATGCATTTATGATTTTAAATTCCTTAGTAAGTCATTTTTATTATTTCCTGTTTTTAACCTTTTATTTGTAGACTTCCCTCAAACTCAAGAGATCATCTTGTGTGGCTGAAACACAGAAATCCATATTCCAAGAGCAACTAGGACACCATAGAATTGGGTTCTGCTAATAGCTCATTTCATGTTGCTGAAAGTTACTCCATCTCAATTTCCATTCCTATATGCCAACATTCCTCCTAATGATCAAAAGTAATGAAACTGCAGTAAATAACAGAAATACTTGGCTTAAGACCCAAGGAAAGGGGGTGCTTCTGTCTTCATTCTGAGTCCTTTGAACTTGGCATGATGTAGTGGAGACTTGGTGGGAAATGAGAGACCCAGGGGAAGTGGGCAATCAAAAAATTGTTACTTTGAGAGGATATGAAAGAGAAGGATACTAGAGAGGGACCCCAGACCTTAATGAGGGCTTACATTTACTTGGGTTCATAAGTACTTTCTTTATTAAACAATATGTAAAGATAGCATTTTGTCTTTCTGAATTACCAGAAGTAGATGGGCAGGTTAACCAACCTATAACTACACAGTGCAAATCTTTCCACCGAAGGGGAAATGTGTGTGTGTGTGTGTGTGTGTGTGTGTGTGTGTGTGTGTGTATCATATAAATAGTATTATTTCTTGATTCATTTAACTGCTTTGTACTTGAAAGAACATAGGATGATTTATAGAGATTCATAGACTATAACAACATAAGACATTAAAAATAGGTAAGAAAAAAGAATGTACAACAGAAAAGATTTCAAATGAAGCTAAGACTGAAGCAAATCTAAAATGCACATTATAAAAAAAGCATACATTTGATCTAGGGATGCCAATAGAACTGTAATGACAAAGTGTCCTGACATTTACTAGCCTTGTGATTTTAGACAAGTTTGTCTATGAGTTGGACAAGATTTTGTACATGCTGTGTTTTCAAAACACTTACAAAACATTGTCTCTACCCTTTGGGATCTGGCAGTCTAGATGGGAAAACAAGATTTACCCAATGGAAACAATTAAAATTTACTCTTGTAAATGTATTCTCAACCATGCTCCATCTCACTCAAACCTCGATAGTTTTCTCTTTTCTTCTGGTTTAGCCAACCTGATGTCTGTGCTCCCTTCCCTCCCATCTTGAGGAAGGTCAGTAGCTGTAACAAGATGTTCTGTCTCATTACTTTTCACTCAAGGCATTCCTTCAGAGTAGTTCCTTAATCATCACCGACTGGAGGGGTTCTTCACCACTGTTGGCAATAACCATCTTTTGTTGTGTTATTTTCTTTTTCTGTTATTATTTTCCTTTTGATGAAAGTCTTGTCCTGTCCTAGTCTTTTTTCTCCTCCCAGATACTCCCTATATCTACATCATCCAGTGCCCTCCGCAGCAGGTCCCTACATTACAGCCTTTGTTTCTATCACTCTCAATGGATGCATTTGCTCTTACCCCCTGGGGTTTTACTCTCATTTAACTTTCACACATATCTTCATCATCTCCCTGAGAAGAACTACAGGGGCCTAGAAAGAACTGCTGGAAGTAGCTCATACAGTTTCCCAGAGGTGGTAATTGTTTTACAGAGGAGAGAATCATTAGAACATGAATGAGCACAGCTGCACGGCATTCTTGATACTGATGAGAAGGAAGCCAGTGCTGGGATAGACCAGGGCTAGGAGAAGCTGAGTTGACCCAAGGGCCCCAAGTGGGAACAGACTGGCTTCTTAAGGCCCAGTGTTCAAATGTGAATAATAACTCTACCTGATGCAATCTGGAGCTTGAGTCCAAGGGTACTGTATCCAAGAAAACAAAGGTACAGACATATTTTTGGAAGGAGTTGGGTTCCAGTTATTACACAAGATATTGATGATATAGTCATGAATATGACACAGATCAGGTCTCATGGAGCTCACAGAGGGTCATGTTTCATCAGTCTCTATCTAAATGGCTATCTGCAAGAATCCTGGTTTTGCAAACTTTCTGGAAACTAGTGCACATAAACAGAGCTGTGTTCTATTGCTAAGAAGTTCCTATCTAAATATTTTAGATATTAAGTTTATACAAGTTTTACGTATGTTTTAACTTTTCAGGAAGAGATACTGAAAATAATTCAGATTTTTACTGTATTTTCAAAGTCATCATAACAAAATGCTTAATTTTACATTTTTAACAGTGGTATTTTGGGGAAGTTTTAAGGTAAATGGGGCTATCTGACCCATTTCACTATTTGGAGTCACTATAAATGACTCCATATTACATTAATTCTTGGAATATTATAAACTATTTTTTATTGTTTTTTTGTCATATATATCAGAATGATACCATATATATGTTTATGTGTGTATGAATATATATCATATATAGTGACATACCCATACTTTACTTTTTTTAGTTTGTGAAAATAGATGTATCACTAATTTTCAGAGTCTTTAAATCTCCAAAGGTCAATGCATTTAGTTTAATGTTACAAATTCTGGTAAACTTGTACCATCAAAATAAAACTGTTTTTGGCTTCATGGCCAAGAGAAGGACAGACATGTGGGTGTGATGTGTGCAGAGAAACTTATCACCCATATTTTCACTGTTAAAGGCAAATCTTAGTGCAGATTTTGCTCCCAGTCTTTGGGAAAATAGATGGAACTGGAGAAGAATGCCACCTTCCTGAATCTGAAGATGATGTTGATTATTAGTTTAATAGCACACCAGGTAATCCCATACCATGACTTGGTGACAGTGCTTTTCCCAAGGCTATCGAATCATGTGTCCTTGGGCAATCCCATTTAACAACTCCTTGGGCACTGCTTGACCTTGGGATATGGGATAAAAACAGTTGTCTAGGTGTCTCAATCTCATGTTTGTTTTGGGATCAAACATTAAGAATTGGAGACCTCCTGAGAGATAAATCACTCAGCTGAGAATAATGTTTGCTGTTGTTGTTTTGCTTGTACTCAAATTGGGATGGGAATAGACCAAAACCAGAAGGATGTCTGGAGTCAGCAGTGGTGCAGGAACAGATAAATATCATATACAATATTAGTGCCAAGGGTAGTCCCAAAGAGTGATGCCAAAAATAAATACTGTCTGTCTAAATAGAGGATGCCAAGAACCAATTGGAAATGTACCAAAATCAGTATCAGGAAATATGAGGCTAAGTCAGAAAGCTGGAGGGAACACAAGACTCAGAAAGTTAAGAGGAAGCTATCATGTAGAATTTCCTTAGAGCCTGAGTATTGGGCAACAGTCTTGAACCTGTCCTTTCTCCATTCATGTCTTGACCCTCCTCGAAGCCTGGCACAAATAGAGTTCCATGTGAATTTCTCAAGCATCCATAGATAGCAGCCTTTCCTGGAATCCTTGTTAAAAAATAAATGCTTATGTTTAAAACCTGATCCACTGGTTAGAGCAAGTAAATCTACTGGTTTAGAGCCCTTTTTGTATAAAGGGCCAATAGTAAGTTTTTTTGGCTTTGTGAGCCATATGGTCTCTGTCACAATTACTCATCACTGTTGTTCTAGCATAAGAAGAGCCATACACAATACAATACATGAATAAATGTGTTAGTGTGTCCCAATACATATTTTTTCTTTTTTACAAAATAGGTGGCATGCTAGATTCGACCCATGAACCATGGTTTCCTGACCCCTGGTTTAGAAGAATGTCATTCCTTCCCCCAACACAGTGGTCTAATGCAGCTGTGCAAAACATAGGACTTTAAAATAGAAAGCCAGATGTTTCTTCTAATCACCTATAGTGTTGCAGATCATGTTATTATTGGTGCTCAAAATCTCTGTGTATAAAAGTGCTGGGATATGAATGTACAAAACTGTGGCAGCAAATGTAGTTTCTCTTGGAAGTAACTGGAAAGGGATCACATTTCCCCAAGTAGCTCACTCACTTGCCTGCTCTCATGTCAGAAATTCCACCTTTGGTACTTCACTTCAATTCATAGCAATGATATGTTTCCTGACACTATGCAAACTAAAGAAAAGAAAAAATTTTTCCCACCCTCATGGGGTAAGAAAAGCAAATTTCCTTTTGACAACTTAAATACTCCTGAGAAGGTAAGAAATACTTATCTACAGGAAAAATGGGTTGAAGATAGAACATGGAGATTATTTTAAGTTAGCATCAAGCATTAACAGCTAAGTGTAATTGCTTATAAAATTCTTCGTGTGTGTGTGTGTGTGTGTGTGTGTGTGTGTGTGTGTGTAAAATGTGGTTGGGAAAGCATTAGAGGAATATATTAAAGAAATAGGCAGCATTGAAATGAAACATTCCCAAAGGCATTTTAGTCAAACCCAGCTCTTCCATTAAGGAATCATTTTTCAGGTCCCAGTGGGGTATAATCAGTTTCTTGACTAACATTTGCAGTCACAAGGATTCAAAGTTGCTTCTGCATGACTCAGGGACTCACCATAATCAGCTCAGAGAGAGAAAGCTCCCTATAGCTGCCTGCCAGCCTCTGTGGGGTCTGGACTCCTGTAGATATGCCACAGTCAAATGTAGAAGAGTGGCAAGGTTGATGGTTGCTTTTGGGAACTCTTAAGTCTAGTTTATCTTTCATAGATGGATAGTGTGTCCAAAGATGCGACTTGACTTCTGGGAACAGCTAATTTGATAAACCAAGTGAGGATAATACCTTTTCAAGTTATTTTCATTTATTTCCGTTAAGATATTTGCATTTTACTAAGGGCTTATACTTTTTCCTCATAAGAATTTACTAATTGGAAATTTCATTAAGAGATGGTCTCAACCACCTGTACTGGAAAGGTTTTAGATCAGAGTGCTATAGTTAATTGAATGCCAGGAGACCTGGGTTTTTTTCCTGTCTCAAATTACTAAATTAGTTATAACACTATATTCCCATTATGAATCTCAGTTTTCTCATTCTATAAAATTAGTTTGAAATTACATGATTACTGCTTAAAGTTCCAGGATAAGCTAATTTACACTGAAGTATTAATGACTGACAGTAGTTTAATTGTTAGTTTTCCAGGTACAGAAGAATTTTGAAAGCTCTTAGACCCCAAAGATTCTGCGATATTCTCATTTTGGACATCATTAACAATGTAGAGAAGTTTCCAGTTTCCTTTAAATCATACCATGTAGGTTGCAGTTCCAGTTGAGGCAGACAGAAAAATGGCCAGAAGGTTGTTTTGTTAAGGACAGATGCTTGGATGATTTCTGTGAAGATGTAGATAGAGTAAGAAAGGGCCTAGAACTAACATGGGATAGTCAAGCATGCTTTACATGCTGCAATTTAGAGTTGGGAGGGGGTGATGCTTTTGAGTGTCAACATCCCCCAAAGTTTCAAGACAGAGAAACTTGTATTTATTTGGGTCTGACACTTAGATGCAGGCAATCGAATCTGTACACTAATCGAATCTGTACATTCTCTATCCCTTTGTTCCACAACCCCATAGATCCCTCTCTCTCTCTCTCTTTCTCTCTCTCTCTCTCTCTCTCTCTCTCTCTCTCTCTCTCTATATATATATATATATATATATATATATATATATATAAACAACCATGCTTAGCTGTAATTCCTGATGCCAGCATAGAGTAGTCTCCATCTTAAGCCCATTTCTCCTCTCTTTTTATATCGATTACCCCATGAGTATAGGAACAATTTTTCTCTTCTTTAATTTTGCATATAGCATCAGAAGCACTATAAATCTTTCATATCTGATAGGACTGTTCACTCAAATGACTGTTTATTTCCTCTTAGACAAAATGTGTACTTTTCAATGTGTTCTTCAGAGTCATTAAAATTCCTGTCCTCGTTCAACAGATAGTAACAACCATACTGTGGCAGGTGTTCCGTAGGTCCCCGAGGTTGGAGAATAAAGTCCACAAAGTCCTGACCTCATGGAGTCTGCATTCTGTCAGGGACAGGCAGACAATTCACAAATAAAACCCCTTATATATCAGGTCATGCAGGTGTGTTCTGGAGGAGAATAAAGTAGGGGAAGCCTATAAAGAGCAATGGAAGGTGGATGCTGGTTTTTTGTTGTTGTTGTTTTGTTTTTTTTTTGCGGTACATGGGCCTCTCACTGTTGTGGCCTCTCCCATTGCGGAGCACAGGCTCCAGACGCACGGGCTCAGTGGCCATGGCTCACGGGCCCAGCCGCTCCGCGGCATGTGGGATCTTCCCGAACCGGGGCACGAACCCTTGTCCCCTGCATCGGCCGGCAGCCTCTCAACCACTGTGCCACCAGGGAAGACCCTGGATGCTGTTTTGATGGAGAAGCCAGGAAAAGCTGCTCCGAGCAGGGCACGTTCAATTTGAAGGAAGTGAGCAGGAGCATCATGTGGGATGCTTTCCTCTTTGTGGTCTATTTTGTGTGAAATATTTCACATTTTTATGTATTTTGTGCCTTTACATGTTTAAGATAGCTTTTAAGCATATTGAGTTTCTGTCTCTTATTCCTAAGCAAGATAAGCAGAAAGGTTATCTTTCTGCTTAAGGTTGGGATGTACCTCATGGAGAAAATACATGTCTAGGTAAACTTCAATGAGTTAGAGGCTGTTGGATGTGAGTGCCATATTAAATGAATCAACAATATATTTTAAATGAGGTGTCTTTAAAAGAAACAAACATAACATTAGGTTGTTCATTGATTAGTTTATGAAAATGTGACCAGAGGCTCACAGGAACCTAATCCTGTTTTTACCATAGGAGCAATGATTCAGTGTTACTAAATTGAGTGTCCCTGGTGACTTTATAGAAAGTAACTACTGTACGTAAAAAGAAACTCCTGTAACTTCTAGGTTTTTCTTCTAAAGTTATTTATCTTGGGGTACATTATATTTTAGTGCCTGGTTATATTCTAATTAATGCTGCATTATATTTCCTTTTCAGCTCTTCTCTAATTGTTTTTTGCATTTTTTGTTGTCTATTATTTTGTTCAGCTACCAATCGTTAAGCATCTACTAGGTGCCCAAACCAGGTGAGGAATTTTAATTGTAATGACCCTGAAAAATAAGCATTAGGAGGCCCATTTTGCAAATTAAAACCCTAGAGGTTCAGTGATTTGCCCAAGGTCACCATGTAAATAAAGCTGAGGTGTCTGGATTTGTTCCAAGGCTTGCCTGGCTCTGAAGCTTTTATATCTTGCAGAGTCTGGATGCCTGATAGAAATGTGAGCTAAACAGAGTGTTACACAAAGAAGACAAAAGAGGGAGGGGAAGTCAAGGACAATTTGTGCTGGTTGGTAGCAAAGCTATTTTTCTCTCTGGAAGAAAGAGAGGAAAGTTCTGATATTCAAATGCTCACCCACCAGGCACCCTTCAGAATTCCCATCCATCAGCTGGCAAAAGGACACATTTTAACAAGCACAGTCAACTAAGAATGTTCTGGCAACAAAATATGCCTCCACTAATGATATTCAATTGTTCTAAGAAGACAAAATGGTCTGAAGTGTAATGAGATGCCAAACACATAAATGCACAAAACAGGCTGCTCATATTTAAGTCCTTATGTTTCTTGAAGTGAAAACTCATTTTAAGAAGATTATGGTGCATATATTATAAAGTGGGATGATATTCCACATTCATGTCTCACTGGGGCCTTGACTGTATTAGAAAAATGAAAACAAAACCAACAACAACATTTTGTTCCTACACAAGTACTTTGCTAATAGGACATGTGACGGGGTAGTCATTTGTTTGGGTTATTTTTATTGCAGGCTTTATGGATGTATTCAGTCTTTTGATACACAATGAGTTCAGGAAAATTTTCAGCCAGGCTCCTGAGAGCAAGAGTACCCTAGAAACAAGAGACAGAGTGTCAGGTCTATTGGGACAGAATTGTAGGTGATGAGGTGGAGTGAGTGAAAGGAAAGGGAGCAAATTGGGGGTGATATCTCACACACCCCAACCCCCACCCCCACCTTATGTTTAGAATACAGCAACTTCTACTGAGGCAATAGCTGGATTTTTATCCTTGATCAAGATTTGTTCAACATGTTTGCCAGTGGTAAAAATCCATGATTTCAATCATTTTTTATATGCAAAAGCCTTTGTTGTGACGGAATTCCTCTGAGAAATGTAAACAAAACATGAAACAAAAATAATATGGTTGAAGGGAGGAGGTGTTTTCCAAACAATATGGATCCTCTCTCTCCTTTACTTTTTTTTAAGCAGCAGCCCTTAGGGGGCTTGTGGAAATCCCCAGCCTCCAAGAACCTGTGTGAAAATCACTGATTCAGGTGAATTGAGATATTTAAATATCCAGGAAAGAATGACAAATGAAGGCTATGTCCAGCAGAGACACTCTACATGTTTTAAAGAGAGAGTGAATGGGGATAGTGTGCTAACCCAGAAATTAATAATTGTAGGAAACACTCACCACTTCTACTGCTGGTGAAAGAAAAGGGAGGAAGTGGTGTTACCAGAGTTCAGGAGTACAAAGCACAGGCCACATGTCAGTACTGGAACCAAGAAGAGGGCTTCATGGCTGAAACCAGGGTCACAGCCACTTCCTGAGATGCCACTAAATGTAAAGGGAGAGGGAGGAAGAAATGCTGCTTCTTCCCTTTCCCTGTGTCTCACTCTCCCAACACCTCCTACTGGCTCCACCTACCAGGTGTTCTGGAAAAACAGACTCACAGCCCTGGCATTACTGAGCAAAATTGAGAAGGCCAGATATGAGACTAAAAGGCAGTAGGTCAGTAACTACCCCAGTTTATTTATTGGGCTATTCAGCATTCACCTATTGATGAATATCAATACCCTTCTCATATTTATACTCCCAGCAAGTGTACTATAGGGAAACAAAATTTACCACCCCAAAATGTCTCTTTGGCATGTGGATTATTTTAAGCTGAAAACAATCAAGGCCCAAAAGACTCGGGAAGAACCTCTGAATAAAGACATAGACATAGAGAATGGACTTGAGGACATCACAGGGGGCGGGGGAAGCTGGGGCGAAGTGAGAGTAGCATCGACATATATGCACTATTGAAGGTAAAATAGATAGCTAGTGGGAAGCAATCACATAGCACAGGGAGATCAGCTCGATATGTTGTTTTGTGTCCACCTAGAAGGGTGGGATAGGGAGCGTGGGAGGGAAATGCAAGAGGGAGGAGATATGGGGATGTATGTATATGTATAGCTGATTCACTTTGTTATATAGAAGAAACTAACACACCATTGTAAGGCAATTATACTCCAATAAAGGTGTTAAAAAAAAGATGCTAGGTAAGTAATTGGCATAGTTACTCTTCACACAATAAATGGTATTTGGCATTATGTGACTTATAGTTGTCCCTGCTTTTCCTTATGGTGTACCATAGGCAGAGAAGGAGTAGTAAACAGAATGAAATGTGCCTTGGAAGGCTGTGGGAAGTCTCTAATGCAAGTCCTGGCAACTTTGTCTCTTTCTTCAAACCAAGGAGTTTAGGACCATGTCAAACTGAAATAAACTGATTTTGAGAAGAGAACATTTAGTGGCAGGAGGTGGTTAAGATGAGAAACATACCAATATAAATGTGGGACTGAAGAGAAGGGGTTGCATGGTTTGAGAAGGTGTGCATTGGTATTATTTCATTAAAAGAAATGGTATTTTAGGTGACTGCTTAGGAACCATCAGGATGTCATGACTTAAAACAGCTCATTCAGATGAAGATTATATTTGTAAAGGAGAACTTCTATGTTATATAAGACAGTTTAGATCTGTCATATCTTACCCATTAATGAGCTTCACATTTTTTTTTACATCTTTATTGGAGTATAATTGCTTTACAATGGTGTGTTAGTTTCTGCTTTATAACAAAGTGAATCAGTTATACATATACATCTGTTTCCATATCCCTTCCCTCTTGCATCTCCCTCCCTCCCACCCTCCCTATTCCACCCCTCTAGGTGGTCACAAAGCATGGAGCTGATCTCCCTGTGCTATGCGGATGCTTCCAACTAGCTATCTATTTTACGTTTGGTAGTGTATACATGTCCATGCCACTCTCTCACTTTGTCACAGCTTACCTTCCCCATCCCCATATCCTCAAGTCCATTCTCTAGTAGGTCTCTGTCTTTATTCCTGTTTTACCCCTAGGTTCTTCATGACATTTTTTTCCTTAAATTCCATATATATGTGTTAGCATACAGTAATTGTCTTTCTCTTTCTGACTTACTTCACTCTGTATGACAGATTCTAGGTCCATCCACCTCATTAAAAATAGCTCAAATTCGGTTCTTTTTCTGGCTGAGTAATATTCCATTGTATATATGTGCCACATCTTCCTTATCCATTCATCCGATGATGGACATTAGGTTGTTTCTATCTCCGGGCTATTGTAAATAGAGCTGCAATGAATATTTTGGTACATGACTCTTTTTGAATTATGGTTTTCTCAGGGTATATGCCCAGTAGTGGGATTGCTGGGTCATATGGTAGTTCTATTTGTAGATTTTTAAGGAACCTCCATACTGTTCTCCATAGTGGCTGAACCAATTCACACTCCCACCAGCAGTGCAAGAGTGTTCCCTTTTCTCCACACCTTCTCCAGCATTCATTGTTACTAGATTGTTTGAAGATGGCCATTCTGACTGGTGTGAGATATCTCATTGTAGTTTTGATTTACATTTCTCTAATGATTAATGATGTTGAGCATTCTTTCATGTGTTTGTTGGCAGTCTGTATATCTTCTTTGGAGAAATGTCTATTTAGGTCTTCTGACCATTTTTGGATTAGGTTTTTTGTTTTTTTGTTATTGAGCTGCATGAGCTGCTTGTAAATTTTAGAGATTAATCCTTTGTCAGTTGCTTCATTTGAAAATATTTTCTCCCATTCTGAGGGTTGTCTTTTGGTCTTGTTTATAGTTTCCTTTGCTGTGCAAAAGATTTGAAGTTACATTAGGTCCCACTTGTTTATTTTTGTTTTTATTTCCATTTCTCTAGGAGGTGGGTCAAAAAGGATCTTGCTGTGATTTATGTCATAGAGTGTCCTGCCTATATTTTCCTCTAAGAATTTGATAGTTTCCGGCCTTACATTTAGGTCTTTAATCCATTTTGAGCTTATTTTTGTGTACGGTATTAGGGAGTGATCTAATCTCATACTTTTACATGTACCTGTCCAGTTTTCCCAGCACCAGTTATTGAAGAGGCTGTCCTTTCTCCATTGTATATTCCTGCCTCCTTTATCAAAGATAATGTGACCATATGTGCGTGGGTTTATCTCCAGGCTTTCTATCCTGTTCCATTGATCTATCTTTCTGTTTTTGTGCAGTACCATACTGTCTTGATTACTGTAGCTTTGTAGTATAGTCTGAAGACAGGGAGCCTGATTCTTCCAGCTCCGTTTTTCATTCTCAAGATTGCTTTGGCTATTCAGGGTCTTTTGTGTTTCCATACAAATTGTGCAATTTTTTGTTCTAGTTCTGTGAAAAATGCCAGTTGTAGTTTGATAGGGATTGCATTGAATCTATAGATTGCTTTGGGTAGTAGAGTCATTTTCACAATGTTGATTCTCCCATTCCAAGAACATGGTATATCTCTCCATCTATTTGTATCTTCTTTAATTTATTTCATCAGTGTCTTATAATTTTCTGCATACAGGTCCTTTGTCTCCTTAGGTAGGTTTATTCCTAGATATTTTATTCTTTTGTTGCAATGGTAAATGGGAGTGTTCTCTTGATTTCACTTTCAGATTTTTCATCATTAGTTTATAGGAATGTCAGAGATTTCTGTGCATTAATGTTGTATCCTGCTACTTACTCAAATTCATTGATTAGCTCTAGTAGTTTTCTGGTAGCATCTTTAGGATTCTCTGTGTGTAGTATCATGTCATCTGCAAAGAGTGACAGCTTTACTTCTTCTTTTTAGATTTGGAGTCCTTTTATTTCCTTTTCTTCTCTGATTGCTGTGGCTAACACTTCCAAAACTATGTTGAATAACAGTGGTGAGAGTGGGCAACCTTGTCCTGTTCCTGATCTTTGTGAAAATGCTTTCAGTTTTTCACCATTGAGGATGATATTGGCAGTGGGTTTGTCATACATGGCCTCTATTATATTGAGGAAAGTTCCCTCTATGCCTACTTTCTGGAGGGTTTTTATCATAAATCGGTGTTGAATTTTGTCAAAAACTTTCTCTGCATCTATTTAGATGACCATATGGTTTTTCTCCTTCAATTTGTCAATATGTGTATCACAATGATTGATTTGCGTATATCGAAGAATCCTTGCATTCCTGGAATAAACCCCACTTGATCATGGTGTATGAGACTTTTAATGTGCTGTTGGATTCTGTTTGCTAGAATTTTATTGAGGATTTTGGCATCTATGTTTATCAGTGATATTGGCCTGTAGTTTTCTTTTTGTGACATCTTTCTCTGGTTTTGGTATCAAGGTGATGGTGGCCTTGTAGAATGATTTTGCGAGTGTTCTTCCCTCTGCTATATTTTGGAAGAGTTTTTGAAGGATAGGTGTTAGCTCTTCTCTAAATGATTGACAGAATTCACCTGTGAAGCCATTTGTTCCTGGGATTTTGTTTGTTGGAGAATTTTTAATCACAGTCTCAATTTCAGTGCTTGTGATTGGTCTGTTTATATTTTCTATTTCTTCCTGGTTCAGTCTTGGAGGGTTGTGCTTTTCTAAGAATTTGTCCATTTCTTCCAAGTTGTCCATTTTATTGGCATATAGTTGCTTGTAGTAATCTCTCATGATCCTTTGTATTTCTGCAGTGTTAGTTGTTACTTCCCGTTTTTCATTTCTAATTCTGTTGGGTAGATTCTTCTCCCTTTTTTCTTTATGAGTCTGGCTAATGGTGTTTCAATTTTGTTTATCTTTTCAAAGAACCAGGCTTTAGTTTTATTGATCTTTGCTATTGTTGCCTTCATTTCTTTTTCATTTATTTCTGATCTGAAATTTATGATTTCTTTCCTTCTGGTAATTTTGCAGGTTTTTTGTTCTTCTTTCTCTAATTGCTTTAGGTATAAATTTAGGTTGTTTATTTGAGATGTTTCTTGTTTCTTGAGGTAGGATTGTATTGCTGTAAACTTCCATCTTTGAACTGCTTTTGTTGCATCCCATAAGTTCTGGGTCAGTTAGTCGTGTTTTCATTGTCATTTGTTTCTGGTATTTTTTTTTATTTCCTCTTTGATTTCTTCAGTGATCTCTTGGTTATTTAGTAGCATACTCTTTAGTGTCCATGTGTTTTTATTTTTTACATTTTTTTTCCTGTAATTGATATCAAGTCTCATAGCGTTGTCATCAGAAAAGATACTTGATACAATTTCAATATTCTTATATTTATCAAGCCTTGATTTGTGACCCAGGATATGATGTATCCTGGAGAAAGTTCTATGAGCACTTGAGAAGAAAATGTATTCTGTTGTTTTAGTATGGAATGTCCTATGAATATCAATTAAATCCATCTTGTTTAATGTAACTTTTAATGCTTGTGTTTCCTTATTTATTTTCATTTTGGATGATCTGTCCATTGGTGAAAGTGAGGTGTTAAAGTCCCTTACTATTATCGTGTTACTGTTGATTTCCTCTTTAAGGCTGGTTTGCATTTGCTTTATGTATTGTGGTGCTTCTATGTTGTGTGCCTAAATATTTACAATTGTTATATCTTCTTCTTGGATTGTTCCCTTGATCATTATGTAGTGTCCTTCTTTGTCTCTGGTAATAGTATTTATTTTACAGTCTATTCTTTCTGATATAAGAATTCCTACTCCAGCTTTCTTTTGATTTCCATTTGCATGCAATATCTTTTTCCATCCCCTCACTTTCAGTGTGCTTATGGTCTCTTGTAGACAGCATATATACAGGTCTTGGTTTTGTGTTCATTCAGCCAGTCTATGTCATTTGGTTGTAGCATTTAACCCATTTACATTTAAGGTAGTTTTACATATGTATGTATCTATTACCATTTTCTTAATTGTTTTGAGTTTGTTATTGTACATCTTTTCCTTCTCTTGTGTTTCTTGCCTAGAGAAGTTCTGTTAGCATTTGTTGTAAAGCTGGTTTGGTGGTGCTGAATTCTTTTATCGTTTGCTTGTTTGTAAAGGTTTTATTTTGTCCATCAAATCGGAATTAGATCCTTGCTGGGTAGAGTAATCTTGGTTGTAGGTTTTTCCCTTTCATCACTTTAAGTATGTTCTGCCACTGCTTTGTGGCTTGCAGAGTTTCTGCAGAAAGATCAACTGTTAAGCTTATGGGCATTCTCTTGTATATTATTTGTTGCTTTTCCCTTGATGCTTTCCATATATTTTTTTGTGTGTTTAACTTTTGATAGCTTGATTAATATGTGTCTTGGCATGTTTCTCCTTGGATTTATCCTTTATGAGACCCTCTGCACTTTTGGTCTTGATTACTTTCTTTCCCGTATTACAGAAGTTTTCAACTATAATCTCTTCAAATATTTTCTCATTCCCTTTCTTTTTCTCTTTTTCTTCTTGGACCCCTATAATTCGGATGTTGCTGCATTTAATGTTGCCCCAGAGGTGTCTGAGACTGTCCTCAATTCTTTTCATTCTTTTTTATTTATTCTTCCCTGTGGTAGTTATTTACACTACTTTATCTTCCAGGTCACTTATCCTTTCTTCTGCTTCAGTTATTCTGCTATTGTTTCCTTCTAGAGAATTTTAATTTCATTTATTGTGTTGTTCATGGTTATTTGTTTGTTCTTTAGTTCTTCTATGTCCTTGTTGACCGTTTCTTTTATTTTCTCCATTCTATTTCCAAGATTTTGGATCATCTTTACTATCATTACTCTGAATTCTTTTTCAGGTAGACTGCCTGTTTCCTTTCCGTTTGTTAGGTCTGGTGGGTTTTTACCTTTCTTCTTCATCTACTGTGTATTTCTCTTTTTTCTCATTTTGCTCAACTTACTGTGTTTGGGGTCTCCTTTTCTCAGGTTGCAGGTTCATAGTTCCCATTGTTTCTGGTGTCTGCCCCCAGTGTCTAAGCTTGGTTCAGTTGGTTGTGTAGGTTTCCTGGCAGAGGGGACTAGTGCCTGTGTTCTGGTGGATGAGGCTGGATATTTTATGTCTGGTGGGTAAGACCGCATCCAGTGGTGTGTTTTGGGGTGTCTGTGAACTTATTATGATTTTAGCCAGCCTCTCTGCTAATGGGTGTGTTTGTTCCTGTCTTGCTCATTTTTTGTCCAGCACTGTTGCCTGCTGGTCATTGAGTGGAGCGAGTATTAGCTCTGAGATGGATATCTCTGGGAGAGCTTTTGACATTTGATATTATGTGGGGCCAGTGGGTCTCTGGTGGACCAATGTCCTGAACTCGGCCCTCCCACCTCAGAGGCTCAGGCCTGACACTCAACCAGAGCACCAAGACCCTATCAGCCACATAGCTCAGAAGAAAAGTGAGAAAAACAAAATAAAGAAAAAATAAATAAATTTATTAAAATAAAAATAATTATTAAAAGTAAAAAAGTAATTTAAAAAATCAAGAAACACAGAAGAAAGCAATGAAACCAAGGAACAAACCCACCAGTGATAACAAGCAGTAAAAACTTTAAAAAAAAATTAAAGGACAGACAGAATCCTAAAACAAATTGCAAAAGCAAAGCTATACAGTCAGAATCACAAAAAGAAACATACACATAGACATTCACAAAAAGAGAAAAAGGAGGGCTTCCCTGGTGGCGCAGTGGTTGAGAGTCCGTCTGCCAATGCAGGAGACATGGGTTCATGCCCCAGTTCAGGAAGATCCCATATGCCGTGCAGTGGCTAGGCCCATGAGCCATGGCTGCTGGGGCTGCACGTCCGGAGCCTGTGCTCCACAACAGGAGAGTCCACAACAGTGAGAGGCCTGTGTACCACAAAAAAAAAAAAAAAAGAGAGGGAGAAAAAGGAAAATTATATATATATATATATAAAAGGAAGAGAGCAACCAAATCAATAAACAAATCTACCAATGATAATCGGCTCTAAATACTAAACTAAGATAAACATAAAACCAGAAACAAATTAGATTCAGAGAGCAAACCCCAAGTCTACAGTTGTTCCCAAAGTCCACCATCCAAATTTTGGGATGATTTGTTGTCTATTCAGGTATTCCAGAGAATGCAGTGTACATCAAGTTGATTGTGGAGATTTAGTCCACTGCTCCTGAGGCTGCTGGGAGAAATTTCCCTTTCCCTTCTTTGTTCGCACAGCTCCTTGGGTTCAGGTTTGGATATGGCCCTGCCTCTCTGTGTAGGTCACCTGAGGGCATCTCACCCCCAGAAAGGGTAGTGTTAAAGTAGCAGCTGATTAGGGGGCTCTGACTCACTCAGGCTGGGGGGAAGGAGGGGTATGGAATGTGGTGTGAACCTTGGAGACAGTGACCAGCATGACTGTGCAACAGCTTGAGGTGCACCATGTGTTTTCCAAGGGAAGTTGTTCCTGGATCATTGGACCCTGGCAGTGGCAGGCTGTACAGGCTCCCAGGAAGAGAGGTGTAGATAGTAACCTGTGCTTGCACTCAGGTTTCTTGGTAGCTGCAGCAGTATCTTTAGCCTCATTCCCGTCTCATGCTTGCACTGATAGCCGTGGCTCACACCCATCTCTGGAACTCGTTTAGGTGGTACTCTGAATCCCCTCTCCTTGTACATCCCAAAACAATGGTTCCTTGCCTCTTAGGCAGTCCCAGACTATTCTCTGTGCTGCCCCTCGACTAGCTGTGTTGCACTAGCCCCTTCAGGATGTGTTCACACAGCCAACCCCAGTACTCTCCCTGGGATCTGACCTCCAAAGCCTCAGCCTCAGATCCCAGCCCCCATCCACCCAGCAAGTAAGCAGGCAAGTCTCTCAGGCTGGTGAGTGCTGGTTGGCACCAATCTTCTGTGCAGGAATCTCTCCACTTTTCCCTCTGCACCTCTGTTGCTGTGCTCTCCTCTGTGCCTCTGAAGCTTCCCCCTGCCCACCCCCCATGTCTGCCAGTGAAGGGACTTCCTAGTGTGTGGAAAGTTTTCCTCCTTCACAGCTCCCTCCAAGAGGTACAGGTCCCATCCTTATTCTTTTGTCTCTGTTTTTTCTTTTTCTTTTGCCCTACCCAGATACTTGGGGAGTTTCATGCCTTTTGGCAAGTCTGAGGTCTTCTTCCAGTGTTCAATAGGTGTTATGTAGGCGTTGTTCACATGTAGATGTAGTTCTGATGTATTTGTGGGGAGAAAGCTGGTCTCCACATCTTACTCCTCCGCCAGCTTGAAGGAGTCTCCTCCCACAATTCTTTTTTATCTTATTTATATTTTGAATTGAAATATAGTTGATATAAGAGAGTAACAATTATTATATTAAAAAGATACTTGTATCTTGAATATGTAAATAACTCAAATAATCTAGGAAGATAAATGATCCAATTAAAAATATGCAGAAGTATTTAAAAGATACTTTAAAAAAAAAAGCTATGAAGAGCCAGTAAGCATATGAAATTATGCTCAACAACCTTAGTCATTGGGGAAATGAAATTTTACACCACAATGAGATAGCTACTATAAATGAAGCTGAATGGGTAATATATATATATATATATATATTAAGTCTGATAATATTGTTTTGTTGAAGATGAGGAACAAAAGTGGAACTCTCATACATTGCCGGTGACAGATGTTAACTGATACAACTCTTCTGGGAAATAATTAAGCAGTTTCTAATAAAGTTCTACGTTTACTATATGACTGTACAATTTTAATTTTTGGTATTTTCCCAAGAAAAATGAAAGTACATGCTACCCAAAGACTTGTTCTTAGCAGCTCTGGTATATCCATTCAATGGACTTCTAGTTTGTAATAAAAGAAACAAACTCATGGTAAATTTAACAATATGGATAAATCTCAAAAATATAATGCTGAGCAAAAGAAGCTAAATGCAAACAGTATTTTCTGTATGTTTTCATTTATAAATATAGATCTTAATTTAAGTGATATAAAACAGATCAGTGATTTTCTGGGGCAAGGAGCAGGGGATGAGAATTTATTGGCAAGGGGGTCAAGACAACTTGTGTAGGCTTATAGAAACATTATGTATCTTAATTGTCATGGTGGTTTCATGGATGCATACATTTGTTAAAATGCAGTGTACTATATTCTTATAAATTGTGCATTTTATATTATGTAATTTTCCTCAATAATGTTGATTTAAAAAAAAACCTCAAAGACATATTAATAATATTTTTATGATTTTGTTTCCAAATTAAATATTTAGATAAGAAACTAAAGATATGTATGAAATTTTTAAATTCCATTATTCATATGAGAGATATAACTAGAAAAAATAGACATGATTAACAATAATTTGTTGTATCAGTAAGTTGGGTATATCCCTATAGTGGTCATTATAAATGATGCTGTAGATGTATGCTAATTGCTATCAAAGAAAACCCTTTTATATTAGTTTTTTAATTTCAGCCTCACAATAATAGAAGGTATTTCCGAGTAAGGTTTGGAACTAAGACGAGAAATACAGATTTGAGGAAATGACTTATTATATGTGTTATATAATTGAATGGAAGGAGTTCTGTAGATGAGGTTCATGTATATAGGTATATATGCTTCCTTCTTTATCAGACTATTTCTTCTGTTATACACACCAATTGCATTTGTCATTTTCCAATCTGGTCTGTTTCCTTGAATTGACAGAGAGCAATGCTGGGTACATTTTGTTCATGCTGGTTGAATGTGCTCAGTTCTATTCATCACTGAGGAAACATAGTCTGCAATAGGAACCATATAGAAATAAGGACACCCAAAACCAATATTGTGTATGAATGATGCCATAACAGACATACATTTGTTATGATTCTAATTGAGTAGAAATGTGCCTCCTTTCTTCAGTCTTACACCATTTCTCTTTAGGGAATTTAGGTGCCAATTATGTCTGATCTATGGTATTGTTTCCTCAGAAGGTCAGACTTTACCACTGTATCATCCTCACTCCATCAGTTTGCCTTTTTTTTTTGTTTGTTATCTTCATTTTTCCTTCACTCTTCTCTATCAGATTTCACTAATACAGTGCTCTTGTACTTTTTAAGGATTTGTCAGTCAGAGTGTGTGTGTGTGTGTGTGTGTGTGTGTGTGTGTGTGTGTGTGTTCACACCATACTCCTAGTGACTCATCAGTGTAGGTCAGGGAAGCTCTACTACAGCCTTTGAAGCTAATTGAATTTCTATAATGTTATACTGTGATATGGTGACTTATAATAAGAAATATGTACTTGATCTTTGTCCCAGTTCCTGGCAAGAGCTCCTAAAATCCTCGGAATTTCCTGTTAAAGGTGTCTTTTGTTATGGTAATTAGGTGACTTTTGGAAAGTCCTTAGGTGACCTAAAGATGAGGGCTGATTGCCAGGGGAACCAGCCAGGTGATTAGAAGTTTGGAACTTTCAGTACTGCCTCCAGCTCCCTATCCCCCTAACCTTTGGGGAGGGGAGAGAGGCTGGAGTTTGAATCAATCACCAAAAGCCAATGATTTAATCAATCATGACTATGTAGTGAAGCCTACATTAAAAACCCTGAAGGACAGAGTTTGGAGAACTTCCTGGTTTGTGAACATGTGGAGATTTGGGGAGAATGTCATGCTCTGAGAGAGCATGGAAGCTCTGCACCCTTTTCCCTTACCTTGCCCTGTGCATCTCTTCCATCTGGCTGTTCCTGAGTTACATCCTTTTGTAACAAACCTGTGATCTAGCAAGTAAAACGTTTCTTGGATTCTGTGAGTTGCTCTAACAAATTAATGGAACCCAAAGAGGAGGTTGTGGAAACTTCTGATTTACAGCCAGTCAGTCAAAAGTGCAGGTGACAACTTGGACTTGCAACTGGCATCTGAACCCCAAAGAAGGGGTTGTTGGAACCTCCAATCTATAGCAGATTGGTCAGAACTACAGGTGATAACCTGGACTTGTGACTATTGTCGAAAGTGTGTGTGTGTGTACGTGTGTGTGTGTCAGGGGGCAGCTTTGTGGGACTGAAGTCTTAACCTGTGGGTCTAATGCTATCTCCAGTAGATAGTGTCAGAGTTGAGTTGAAATATATAACACCTAGCTAGTGTTGCAAAGAATTGCTTGGTGTGGGGAAAAACTCCCACACGTTTGGTGAGCACAAGTGTCAGAAGTGAAGTGTTCTCTATGAAGGTAAAGGAGACAAGGAAGAAACATGGTAGGGAGGAAGTGGGTTTTTCCCTACTCAGGAGGTAGACTGAACTGGGTTTTATATACCATTTTAGATACAGACCCACAGTGTATTTGAAAATCTTAGGATCAGATATGTTTCTGAATTTTAGAATGATAATACAGTATATACAGCAATGTCTGGAGCACAAACCTATAAACATATTAATATTCTGGAGTCAAACCTCTGAATTTTCATACTGTATTGACAGCTTAATGTTAGCTCAGGTCTGGTTTTGTTCTCAAGTGAATTCAAGTCAGTTTTCAGTAGTCTCTGCCTATTGGAAGTTTGAACAAGAATTGTGGGTGACATCTAGTTTTCCAGGAGAGAACTTTTTCATTTTTTAAGAATTAAAAAAAATATATTTTATCTTGGAATATAGTTGATTCACAATGTTGTGTTAGTTTCAGGTGTTCAGCAGAGTGATTCAGTTATACATATACATGTATCAATTCTTTTTCAAATTCTTTTCCCATTTAGGTTATTACAGAATATTGAGCAGAGTTCCCTGTGCTGTACAGTAGGTCCCTGTTGGTTATCTATTTTAAATATAGCAGTGTGTACATGTCAATCCCAAACCCAGGAGAGAACTCTTGACATTCTTTTAGCCTGCAAGCTATTGTCTCTTTTTCTGTATCATCTGGCTCTTCTTATTTATTCTCTAGTTTTTGATATCTGCTTCAGAACTTTCTTTTGGATTTGGATTTATGTATGTGTGTGCAGGTGACTTTAGGGAAGCATAATTTAAATACCTTAAACTTCACCTATTTTGAGTTTACAATTTGATGGTTTTAGTAAATGTGCACAGTCATGAAACCATCATAACTTTGAAGGTTTAAACATTTTTACCACCCCCAAAAGTTTCCTCTTGTATCACTGCAGTCAGTTCCCCCTCCCACTCCAGCTTTGGGCCAGGCAATTGCTGATGTCATCTCTGTGTCTGGCTTCTTTCACTTAGCTTATTGTTTTGAGACCCATGACATTGTGTATATATATATATATGAGTAGTTTGTTCTTTTTATTTTTCTGAGTGGTATTCCCAAATGTGTATAACTGGTGAATGGATCAAGAATATATGGTGGGCTTCCCTGGTGGTGCAGTGGTTGAGAATCTGCCTGCTAATGCAGGGGACACAGGTTCGAGCCCTGGTCTGGGAGGATCCCACATACCATGGAGCAACTAGACCCGTGAGCCACAACTACTGAGCCTGCACATCTGGAGCCTGTGCTCCACAACAGAAGAGGCCACAATAGTGAGAGGCCTGTGCACCATGATGAAGAGTGGCCCCCGCTTGCCGCAACTAGAGAAAGCCCACGCACAGAAACGAAGACCCAGCACAGCAAAAATAAGTAAATAAATTAATAAATTCTTACCCCCAATATCTTCTTAAAAAAAAAGAAAAAAAATATATGGTGCTTCTCTATTGCAAATAAACAATAAAAAGGTCTTGTGTATCTAATCTGTTATCCAACTTACCAGTCTTTGAATCCCTGCTCAACATCAGATGTTTTCTCAGGTTAAGAGCCCCCTCACTTTCATTAAAAGCCTTAAGTCAGCAAGACTTTTACTAGCACTTAAGCCTACAGGGCTCAATTAAGCAACTGGGCTTAGATAGTGCAGTGTACTGGAGAAACTTAGAAACCTAACTGCCCTCTCCCTGACTCAGTAGATCACAACCATGGCCCTCCATGACCCACATCTAGCTATGTATGCATGCAGGAAAGACTTTCCAATGATTATCAATTTGGGCATTCTGAGGAAGTAACCAATACTTTTTCTACTAGGACCAGGAGAATCTTTCTGCCTACTGCATGGTATGGAATTCGGAGATTTAGAGGTGTGACCAATATTCCCTATTGCAGGTGGGTATAGCTGAATCAGGAACCTAGGGGAAAGACTTTCCCATCTATGGCCAATCTTAAGCCCTTCTTTGAGCCCAAATAAGTTTACTAGGAAAAGAAGTCTCAGAGTATTATGTTCTCTCTACACTTAGGAACTTTGTTTGGGCAATGACATGTTAAAAGGAGGCAGAAATGGAGTGAAGGAAAACCAGGATGGAGAGTCAGTGATCAATTGACTAAGTGGAGTCTAATAAACTTTCCTGCTTCCAAGTGGTGCCAACTCCACCATGCTGTTGGTTATGAGGAGGATCATCCATTTTCAGGACCTAGCCCAGGCCTAGTGATAGGATGTCCTGTCTGTGGAAAGGGCCATTCACCCCAATGGAAATGTTCATACAGCAGGACAAGGTCTTACCAAGTTGCTCTAAGGATTCTATGGAGGCTATGAGACTAGATACAATTATCATTTACACTTTATGGCTAGAGGCAGAGCTGGGTACAGGGCAAGCTATAGGAAGGATAGGAGATAAAGATACTACTATTCTAAAACTTCAGCAAATTTTTTGTCCTGTTTCTCAGTATTTACATCTGTTTAGTTGCTACTTTATTTTCTTGTTTGGGAGGTATTTAACTTATCTGTATCTAATTTTCCTAATTAGAGAAATGGAATTATTATTATCTCATAGGATTATTGTGAAGATTAAATGCATTAACACATGTAGTACTCTTAGGATAGTAATCCTGGAGACTAGCAATGTCTCAATGAAATGAAGTCACTGTTACCTTATCTAATAATATTTTTCAGGGCAGGAAATATTTTGGTGAGCTTGTGGATTATATATAGGTAACACAGAGGGGATAATCTGTTTAGTATCATGATATAAATCTGTGTCATTGTGACAGAGCTGTATGTCTACAGATTATTATGTTGACCCAGGCATGACTGTGAGGCTGAGAATGAGAAGAACCAACCCCCCTTCACATACACACACACATACACATACACACATTCTGCATCTTGAGGTGTTGGGGAAGAGTCAGTACTTCAAATAGGAGGAAAAATTCTAAGCATTCCAACTGGGGGCATGGTTATATGGGAGGTACAGCCTATCCAATCTAGAAATTCTCACATTTTGTAGCAAATGTCGAGAGATTTTCTCTATTGTAAATCTATTATCTTGAAGCCTTTGATAAAAAAAATCTTCAACTCCTATAGTCAGGTCTTATCTATTGTTTAGAGTAGGCTCCATGCCTGCTTCAGATGATGTAGTCAAGGCACAGCAGTGGTTCATTGTGGGACCCAGGTTTGGTTTGGAGAGAGGTGATGTAAGGGGAGAAAGCAATATTATCCTCTGAAAAAGCTAGTTGCTTAAGTGACAGATAGAAAGCATTCTTTGAAAATTCCCAGAATTCCTTGGGATGAATATCTGGTAAAGTATTGCACTTCCTATGAACTCAAGTAGAATGGGAATTCAAGTGACTGTTAAATGGGCATTAATGAAATTTACAAATATGTAAGCCAGCAGGAGTGGTGAGAGAAGAAACCTTCACACTCCAGATGACTGCACTCAGAAGCAGTACTTATGCTGCCCTCACTGGTTTCCTTGAACAAAGCTTCTCCCACATCTCAGACAGTCTTTCCTCAGAGTAGAGACAATAGACGTGCCTGTAGATTTTCTAGCCCCTGATGAGATGGTATTCTCTTTGGCTCTGCAGAGATCACACTTCACAAGAAAACATGGGTGGTCATAGTGCTCATTTCTCACCAGTTGATTAAAATCCAGTGGTGAGATGATCTGCAGCAACAACCACAGAACCAGTTACACTAGGTCTATGTGGACCTTCCAGAGCCCTACCTGCTACACTGAAGACATCATCTCAAAAACCCAGCACATGGCAGGGACAGTGAAATCAGTTTCCACCACTTCAAGCAGTACTAAGAATGGACTGATCCAGAAAACATCTTCAGGCTGAACTGGCTAACACATCCAAATGCTTTGACTCCCAGGACTTGTAGGGTGACCTTGTGTTGTGTGCGAATATGGGCTTGGAGATTTGGTTGTGGATTCAATTCTCCTTGGAGCTGTCATTGAAATTTTTCCCTGCATTCCACAGCACACATATCTGCAATGAGAACAGGAAGAGAGTAATTTATGTCTTCCCCTGCAGCCCTTTGGTACCTGAAATATGGTTTTGCCACCAGTCAGGATAAGCATGCTTATTGTGGCCATGTAGGCCAATATGCATATAATTGCCACAAAATTGCTATAGGGGAACTGGCTGTAAACTTTCCAGCCAGGAAAGTTCTCAGTTCCATAAAAATTAGAGAAAATGAGTATTTGCTTCTAAGACCTACGCAAGGTGATTTGGGAGCAGAAAAGACAAGGGACCACGGTCAAACCTAGCAGGCTACCCTTCTAGCCCTCTCTTATCATGTAAGTAAGACACACAAGTATGGGAGTTGTGCATTTCTGTGACCCACAGTATGATGGCCATCAACCTGGACATAAAGATAGGATCCCATGGTGGGAGGTCCACATTGAGTGCCTGTATTTCCATTCAGTATTTTCCATCTATAAGTGGAGAACCTTACCCTTCATTTACCAAGGAGCTCTGCCAAAGGCAGTCCTTAAACCCCACACAGACTCCAACTTTTTTGCCTGTCTCTGTCCTAGAACTCCAAACTCACATTCTGCTTCCTGAGAGGGGTTTTTCAGACCAGGACTGTAAGAGCTTCTCCAACATTGTGAATGACCTTACTCAGATGCCTTGGTGCTCAGTACCTGTGCCCCTGCCTGTCAGGCAAAGTAGAGGAGCACTGTGCCTCAAGCAGGAAAGCTCCCTTTATCTCTGTTTCCACAGACTTTGTCTACCTATCCTTCCTTCCCTCTTCATCCCCCAGTCATCCACCAGCCTTTTGTGTCTGGTTCCAGTGGGCTTTGTGCTCTATCTGGCCTGAGTAATGACATTTGAAGTATTTTGTGTACTCAGCCTTGTTCTCCTTTGCACTCCACATTCTTACACATGGAGATATTCAGGAGAATTATATTATTCAGATGTCTGATGCTAAGACTGTTCACATCTTCCACAGAGCTCTCTGATGGGAGCTCACCCATTACCTGACAAAATAGAGGGAATTGTAACAGAGGGAAGATGGGATAATGCAGCAGAAACTGGATAGAGTACTCATGCTTGCCTCGAGAAGAAGCCACCTTATGCTTTGCCATCAGGAGTCCTGGAAAAATGCCCCTAGTTAATTCCTGTCACAGCTTCATTGTCCTGTCTTTTGATTTCTAACCCTGCTCTTTATCACCTATGCATTACTTCAATCATCAGAGATTTATTGAAACACTTTTTACATAATGGTCTGTAATAAGTGCAAAAACATTAAAAAAATAAGGACACATATTTTGAGCTGAAGGAGTTCACAGTCCAGTGAGATTTAAAGAATGGGTAGGGGTTTTCTAGATGAACACACACAATAAAGGGATAAAGAAGGAAGCCATTCAGGGCAGAAGAAACATATACACCAAGATGATAAGACAAGAGACATCGAGCTGAATTAGAATGGCACACAATCCATGCTGTTTTTGATAATTAGTACGATGGCTAGCAGAGCGCTGTGATGGTTAATTTTCTGTGTTAATTTGATTGGACCACAAGGTGCCCAATATTTGGTTAATGTTATTCTGGATATTTCTGTGAGGGAGTTTCTGGATGAAACTAACATTTAAATCAGTAGACTGAATAAAGATTGCCCTTTCCAACATGGGTGGCTTCATCCAATCCACTGAAAATATGAAAAGAACTAAAAGGCTAAGCAGAGGAGAACTCACCCTTTTCTCCTGACTGTCTTCAAGCTCAGACACCAGTCTTCTCCCGACTTTGGACTTTCACTTGGACTGGAACTTACACTGACTCTCCTGGTTTTCAGGCCTTTGGATTTCCACTGCAACTACACCATTAGCTCTTCTGGGTCTCCAGCTTGCCTACTGCAGATATTGGGACTTTTTAGTTTCATAATTTCATGAGCCAGTTCCTTATAATCTCTCTGTCTCTGTCTCTCTCTGTGTATATAGATAGATATATAGATATAGATATCTTCTGTTGGCTCTGTTTTTTAGTTCTGGGAGATAGAAAGTCCAAGGTCAAGGTGCTGAAAAAATCAGCACTTTTCTGGCTTCTTGGCTTGTAGGTGGCTGCCTTTCCACTGTGTCCTTGAGTGGCCATTCCTTAATGTATGGACATGCACACAGAGAGAGAGAAAGCAAGCATGAGCTGTCTGGTGTCTCTTCTTATAAGGACACTAATCCCATAGGATCAGGGTCTCATGCTTATGAACTCATTTAATCTTAATTACTTCCTTAGAAGCCCCATCTCTAAATACAGCCACACTGGGGCTTAGGCCTTCAGCATATGAAATTTTTGGAGGACACTCTTCAGTCCATAACAGTGAGTGAGAGTGGCAGGACAGGAGTTTCAACAGGCCCATAACAGAATGTGAAAGTCTCTGGATCTCATGCTTAAGGGATCAGTGATGGAGAGTTAGTGAAGGGTTTAAACTATGAAAAAAAATAAAACTTATATGAGAAAGCTTACTCTGATTTCTGTAAAAAAGAATTGAGTATAGCATCCCTGGAATATTCTGTGCACATTTGCCAGTGGAAATTTTATGACAGCAAATTAAAAATGAGTACTCATATCTTCTGGGAGAACTAAGACAGACAGAAAGTCATTGCCAGAATCTTGGAGATAGTTCAGTATCTATACGGTTCATGAATTTGGATTGAAAAAAATAATGCAGCCCATTCATGTGGCCCCACACTAAGGGTACTCATTTACCCCTGTCCGTGGTCTTCTCCTTGGGTTCAAGACCTAGTGTCTATAGTGCGTATATTGTCATAACACTAGGAGATCGTCCCCAACTCACTGCTTTTGTGCAGCATTTTTTAATAGAGTTGGATCCCTTTCATCTTTAAACAGCAGGACAAGAGGAGAGTGGGATAGTGGTGCAAAGAAAGATTGTCTATTTGTTTTTTTGTATTTTGATTGGTAAATCCCACACATACAATGTTCTAGGCAATAGCAGAGAAAATTCCTAACAGTAATGCACACTGGGGATTATTTTATTATGTTTCATTGTTTATTTATTATTTGAAATATATGTATGCATGTATGAGTGTATCTACTTATATATCTATTATCTATTTATTTAAAATATATGATGTCCGTTCTAAGAATCAGGCAAAAGGGTAAAATATTAATCATCTCAATCCACCAAAGCAGCCCTTGCTGTAAGTGAGCTCTAAATATGGCTTTGGGCTGGTTGGATTTTGTGTCAGATTACCATCTAACTGAAGTTTGTTGTTGTTCTTATTAGTTGTTTTACAAGCACAAGGTGAATAGTGAGTAATGCAAAGGATAATTACACATCATGTGTCTTGAAAAGGTTTGAATTGAAATAGACCATCACTTGTTCAAATATGGAAAAGCTAAAGAGAGCACTAAGTGTCTTTATTGAATGAACTAAAGCAGACCAGAACCTATGATGAAAATACTGAAGGCAAAATAACATAATAATTATCCTGAATATTAATAGAAAACTAACACTTTTGACAATGATTTACTAAAATAACCAGAAAACAATTCGGAAAACTCCATGATATGTTTAATAAGATTTAAGACATAGCCTATGTGAAGCAAGGAAAGAGATCCATAAGGGCTGAAAATTCTAAAATTAAGCTACAATGTGATGAAATAAATAATAATATGGATAGGAAGGTAATTTCCATAAGCAAAGAAAGAATGTCAAAAAATTAGAAATTGCAGCAGTTAAAACAAGGTTCTCATTCACAGTAATAAATGTAGGATTAGAATCTTCTTAATTAGTAATGGGAAAGATGAACTTGAAAAGCTTTTCCACCATGTAGATTGTCCTGTTCTGACTGCCATTTGGAAGCCAATTTAGACACAAACAAGCAATCAAATACCATACTGGATGGTGTAGATAGATGTATTTGTTTGTAATTTCT
This sequence comes from Leucopleurus acutus, assembly GCF_964270905.1. Lineage (NCBI taxonomy): Eukaryota > Metazoa > Chordata > Mammalia > Artiodactyla > Delphinidae > Leucopleurus > Leucopleurus acutus. The sequence continues at coordinate 37,992,342 of NC_139155.1, read as the reverse complement.
GGGAAAAAAAAGAACCAATTTTCAAATCTTTGTCACAATGACAAGTGAAGATCACTTAAATTAGTTATCTAGGACAGTGATTCACAAAGTGTGACCTCTGGACAAGCAGCATCAGCATCACCTGAAAATTTGTTAGAGCTATAACTTCTCAAGCCTTACCTCAACCCATTTGAATCAGAAATTTGAGGAGTCAGGCCAAGCAATTTGTGTTTTAACCAGCCCTAAAGATGATGCTGATGCAGCTCGATTTTGAAAGCTGAAAGATTGGGAGAATGACTGTATCCTTACTGTGATGAGAGTAAGGCAGCTTACTGATCACATAAGTTATCCCTTATCTGCTGATGCTCCACAGACACACAAAGTTTAGCAAAGTTTGTAGAGGTGAAGACTCTGCTAGTGGTGGATCATGTATGCCTCAATTTCCCACTCCCAAATGAGAGAAATGGCCATAGTTACCTAGATAACTGATTTTCCCAAAGAAGAGCATCACAGGAATATCAAACATAATGTATGAATACAAATAAAATAGAGGAAGCATTTCTTAAAGTGAAGGAAGACCTATGTATACAGGTTGAAAGTGCTTTCTGTGATACAGACAAAATCAACAAGAAGACTCACAGCTAATTAATTTTGGGGGAAAACAAGATCTTATATAAGAACAAACATCTTATAAACATCAAGAAAGAAAGAAGAGAGAGAGAGAGAGAGAGAGAGAGAGAGAGAGAGAGAGAGAGAGAGAGAGAGAGAGAGAGGCTGCCTCTAAGACTAAAAATCCTTGCAGAGGGGGCAGATATAGAGTTGAAATTAAAACTTAGGTTTACATAAAAAGATAGGCATCTCTTCCTCCAAGGCTTTCAGTAAGGATGCCATGCTATATGCAAATATTGAAAATTTAAATGAGATTAAAAATTTGTAAATCACATATATCCTGGCACATGGTTTACGCTCATTCAACGCTAGCACTTACCCATTATCAGAGCACCAAACACATGAACGGTGAACACCTGACTCATCTCTGGAAGGTGTCACACTCTAGGGACTAAGTCATTAACAAATGTTTAGCTTGGAGAAAGAGGGCAAGATCTGAGACTAAGTCCTAATAATAAATGAAAAGGAAGGTTAAGAGCATAATGGTCTCAGAACATTTTGTGTGAAGGAAAATGTGGTTTGACGACAGGAGCTGCAGAACATTAGAGTATGGTGGCAAGAAAGAATGCAAAATAAAAAGACATGGTTATTTAGAAGATTTTCAAATACTTCAAATGCATTCCAAGTACAGGTCCTGTGTAGAAAAAGATATTCAACATATATCAAATACAGCAGCAGGCATACGTTCCTCCCCTCCACTTGACTTCTAGGTAAGAGGAAAGCAGTGAGGCTAACCTGGACTCCCAGGTCCTCCCAGGCTGAGATTCAGTGGATGGGAGCTCACACTGCTTAGGTAGTACTATTACTATAGTGTGATGAGAGTTCACTTTCTTTCCCATAATGTTGTTAGTCAATGAACAATAAAAACTTTTATTAGACATGACCCCTCCACTCTTAAGGATTATGAAATCTAGATAGGGGAATACACACCAGAAACCACCTGAGATGCTAATAACCATTCAAAGTCTAAAAATATAATACAGACAATGTCACAAGTGTATATGTTCTAAGTTAAATGTGCGTAGCTACAGAATGAGCTGCCATTGTGAAGCAGAAACAGCAGGATGGTTTTCAGAGAAGAGATGTAAACTAGGATGACAGAAGTAGGAATTAGGTAGGCAAAGAATTGAGCAGTAACACCATTGCAGGTACAGAAAATAACACGCAGTTGAAAAACAAGGAACCACATGATGGAATACGTAGATACTTTTGAGAGAAAAGGGATTAAGTTTAGGATGAAGTGCTGAAGTTAAATGGTAACATTTGGGGATTTGAAATTTATCCTATGGATAATGTAGAACAACAGAAATTTAAAGACGTCTTTCTCTATATGAATTTCCAAAGATGGAATAACAATTTAACCAGTTCTTTATCAAATGGTAGGTTCTCTTATAGCATCCTATATTTAAATATCATACAATCATCAGGACATGATTATATACTTGCTGTTTCTGAAAGTTATGCAATTATCTTGATATTTTTGTAGTATTAAGTGTGAAAAAATACCCTTGTTTTCTCTCTTCTCTTTTTTGGGCTGCTTTTAGCAGTCTGAAAATCAGCTTTCATTTTGACTGCCACTTAACAGAATTTGATTAAAAAAAGTAAACTAATTATAACAGAAGTGCAGCCCTGTGAAGCTTTAAGAAAAACACATTATTTTGTTTTAGGGTTCAGTTACTATACATTCATTTATCATCTTTATAAGCGATGTGCAAGTGATGATGAATAGTCCCTGGCTTTGAATCAGGAAATGTAAATTATCCTTTTTCTTTCTTTCCATTTTCCTTTTTTTTAAAACAAATAATGAATACTAGTAAATTTGAAGCTAACTGATGTGCCAAGAACTCAAAGATGATGTAATGCATGAAAGCAATAAGGACTACTCATCCAATAGGCTGAAGCAAAGACAACTCCTGGTCCAGGGAATGCATACTTGATCTGGAGATAGTTGTGTCCCATGGTTTACCTAGCTGGTTTGGAGGACCATTAGCAAGGTGCAGGTTTCTCTACCATTGTTTGTATTGAGCCTCCCTCATGCCAAGTAGTAGTCGTTGACTTTGGAGAATTAGCAAGTATATTCCTTAAACTCTCTCTCATCTGGATCTAATCTTTCAGTCATAGATCTTTGCCCTCTCTTCTTCCCCATCCAAACAATAGTCGACCTTCAAGGGATGCTCAAGTTTTGACCTCATTGTAAAGTCTCCCCTGACTGATTCATTTCACAAACAGCTCTATTTAGAATATTGAAAATCTTTAATATATTGAAAGAAATTAGTGCACTTACAAGCAAGTAGTGCAATATTTCAAAACAGACAAAATAAGTTATATGTGTAAGTACCCTTGGTATAAAGAGAGAAAATGGGAAAGCACATTCCCAATAAGGTAAGAAAATAATGCTCAAGTGTAGACCAACGCTCAAGTGGGTGAAGAGCAACCAGTTCTGACTGGATTGTCATTACTGTACATATGCAGTGGGGACAATTTTAAGAAAGATAAAGCTCAGGATGCTCACCTCAGGATAAATCTCAAGTTTACATTACACTTATCATTTGGTGTAGAAAAACCTCAGTTGAAAGAAAATAGGAATAGGAATATTGGCTTCATTAGTGTAGGAAGTTATGCATACTCATTTCCATTCTCAGGGGTTTGGCAATATTTACATTCACTTGCATTTAGAATGTTTAAATTGTTTACATGTGTTCTGCAAATTAATTTAAAATTGGCAATTGACTTACATTTGGGTGGCATTTATTGATAAAGATATTAGCCATAGATACCACTCACAGATAAAGTTACATGTGTGTCATTAATTCACATATTCTTTATAAATTATGCCAATTTTATTTTTATGTGGTAATTTTCCATATATACTGTTTTCCATTTTAGAAATAAAACCCAAGTATTTTTACTCACTCTAGCACACAAGACATGGTTGCATATTTCCTTTATAATTTCCTTAATTTTTGTTTCTTCTCACACTCTTTGCTTTTATCATATCTTCTCTCAGATTGCTGAGGCAACGATGGGGCATATTGGCCTTGGGAAAGTAAAGAGAAGGGAAATATAATGCTCTGTCACTTTAAAATATAGTCCATTTCCACCAACATATTAAAAGTCTAAATATTTTATTGCCTAGGCATAATCTCATTTTTATTGCCCCAATCACAGCTCATTGGTTAGGATATGTTGGGCAGAGGAGTGAGCTGGTCAGCTAATGGCCTCCCTGCTGCTAAAATTAACTAATTGTTAAAGTAATAACCATGGACCCTCATGGACTATTTTAATAGTCAGTGGCAATCTGGGAAATTATTTTGCTGCTTTCATTTCAGTAAGTCCTTCTATTGGCAATTTGCACCCCTCTCTATCCTTTCAAATGTTCTCTAGATGAGAAATATTTCAATGGGAATCTGCAGGGAGCTCTGGCGAGTCCCTCCAAGTTACAGTTGGGGCCCATTGTTATTTCTGTGAATAAGGGAAAAACACCGTATAAGTCTGTACTGAAGTGCATGTGGATGACCATCTATCTACTGCACGAAACTTCTTTTCCAACCTCATCTTTCCTCCTCTGTAATGTGTTTTTCACATCAGTTTGTTTCATATCTTGCTATGTTCTGCCCAAATGCTGGCCATGGCTTTCCCTGTCGTTTTGGTGGAAAACCCTTCATCCATCTCTATATGACCACTGCTCTCCACAGTGGAGGCCCAGGTAGGAGTTCAGCCATTCAATATCCCAGGACAATGTTATTTTCAATTTTGACCTCTCCTCTGATATTCCAATATACACTCTTGCTACAACACATTTAATCATGTATTTGTACTTCACATTCTCCTTTATCTGTTTGTTATTTCATGTGTACAAATACCTTATTCTCAGCTAAGCTTACATTTACCCAGAGAATATTCTGCACTTCCTCTTGTATCTCTCATTCACCAGAACTGGGTTAAATACATTGCAGATTTTTTTTAACAACTTTATTAGAGTATAATCGCTTTACAATAGTGCGTCAGTTTCTGTTTTTATAACAAAGTGAATCAGTTATACATATAAATGTCCCCATATCTCTTCCCTCTTGCATCCCTCCCTCCCACCCTCCCTATCGCACCCATCTAGGTGGTCACAAAGCACCAACCTGATCTCCCTGGGCTATGTGGCTGCTTCATACTAGCTATCTATTTTACATTTGGTAGTGTATATATATCCATGCCACTCTCTCACTTTGTCTCAGCTTACCCTTCCCCCTCCCCATATCTTCAAGTGCACTCTCTACGAGTTCTGTGTCTTTATTCCCAACTTACCCCTAGGTTCTTCTGACCATTTACTTTTCTTTTTCTTTTTTTTTTGGATTCCATATATATGTGTTAGCATACGGTATTTGTTTTTCTCTTTCTGACTTACTTCACTCTGAATGACAGTCTCTAGGTCCATCCACCTCACTACAAATAACTCAGTTTTGTTCCCTTTTATGGCTGAGTAATATTCCATTGTATATATGGGTCACATTTTCTTTATCCATTCATCTGTTGATGGACACTTAGGTTGCTTCCATGTCCTGGCTATTGTAAATATAGCTGCAATGAACATTTTGGTACATGACTCTTTTTGAATTATGGTTTTCTCAGGGTATATGCCCAGTAGTGGGAATTCTGGCTCATATGGTAGTTCTATTTTTAGTTTTTTAAGGAACCTCCATACTGTTCTCCATAGTGGCTGTATCAACTTACATTCCCACCAACAGTGCAAGAGGGTTCCCTTTTTTCCACACCCTCCCCAGCATTCATTGTTTGTAGATTTTTTGATGATGGCCATTCTGAGATGATATCTCACTGTAGTTTTGGGTTGCATTTCTCTAATGATTAATGATGTTGAGCATTCTTTCATGTGTTTGTTGGCAATCTGTATATCATATTTGGAGAAATGACTATTTAGGTCTTCTGCACATTTTTGGATAGGGTTGTTTATTTTTTGATATTGAGCTGCATGAGATGCTTGTATGTTTTGGAGATTAATCCTTTGTCAGTTGCTTCATTTGCAAATATTTTCTCCTATTCTGGTTGTCTTTTCGTCTTGTTCATGGTTTCCTTTGCTGTGCAAAAGCTTTTAAGGTTCATTAGGTCCCATTTGTTTATTTTTGTTTTTATTTCCATTTCTCTAGGACGTAGGTCATAAAGGATCTTGCTGTGATTTATGTCATAGAGTGTTCTGCCTATGTTTTCCTCTAACAGTTTGATGGTGTCTTGCCTTACATTTAGGTCTTTAATCCATTTTGAATTTATTTTTGTGTATGGTGTTAGGGAGTGTTCTAATTTCATTCTTTTACATGTACCTGTCCAGTTTTCCCAGCACCATTTATTGAAAAGGCTGTCTTTCCTCCACTGCATATTCTTGCTCCTTTATCAAAGATAAGGTGACTATAGGTGCGTGGGTTTATCTCTGGACTTTCTAGTCTCTTCCATTGATCTATATTTCTGTTTTTGTGCCAGTACCATACTGTCTTGCTTACTGTAGCTTTGTAGCATAGTCTGAAGTCAGGGAGTCTGATTCCTCCAGCTTCATTTTTCTTTCTCAAGATTGTTTTGGCTATTCAGGGTCTTTTGTGTTTCCATACAAATTGTGAATTTTTTTGTTCTAGTTCTGTGAAAAATGCCATTGGTAGTTTGATAGGGATTGCATTGAATCTGCAGATTGCTTTAGGTAGTATAATCATTTGTACAATGTTGATTCTTCCAATCGAAGAACATGGTATATCTCTCCATTTGTTACTATCATCTTTAATTTCTTTCATGTGTCTCTTATAGTTTTCAGCATACAGGTCTTTTGTCTCCTTAGATAGGTTTATTCCTAGATATTTTATTCTTTTTGTTGCAGTGGTAAATGAGAGTGTTTTCTTAATTTCACTTTCAGATATTTCATCATTAATATATAAGAATGCAAGAGATTTCGGTGCATTAATTTTGTATTCTGCTACTTTACCCAATTCATTGATTAGCTCTAGTAGTTTTCTGGTAAAATCTTTAGGATTCTCTATGTATAGTATCATATCATCTGCAAACAGTGACAATGTTACATCTTCTTTTCCAATTTGTATTCCTTTTATTTCTTTTTCTTCTCCAATTCATGTGGCTAAAACTTCCAAAACTATGTTGAATAACAGTGGTAAGTTGGGTAACCTTGTCTTTTTCCTGATCTAAGTGAAAATGGTTTCAGTTTCTCACCATTGAGGATGAGATTCACTGTGGGTTTGTCATATATGGCCTTTATTATGTTGAGAAAAGTTCCCTCTATGCCTACTTTCTGCAGGGTTTTTAACATAAATATGTGTTTAATTTTCTCAACAGCTTTCTCTGCATCTATTGAGATGATCATATGGTTTTTCACCTTCAATTTGTTAATATGGTGTATGACGTTGATTGATTGGCATATATTGAAAATCCTTGCATTCCTGGGATATACCCCAGTTGATTATAATGTACGATCCTTTTAATGTGCTGTTAGATTCTACTTGCTAGTATTTTATTGAGGATTTTTGCATCTATGTTCATCAGTGATATTGGCCTGAAGTTTTCTTTCTTTGTGACATATTTGTCTGGTTTTGGTATCAAGGTGATGGTGGCCTCGTAGAATGAGTTTGGGAGTGTTCCTCCCTCTGCTATATTTTGGAAGAGTTTAAGAAGGATAGGTGTTAGCTCTTCTCTAAATGTTTGATAGAATTCGCCTGTGAAGCCATCTGTTCCTGGGCTTTTGTTTGTTGGAAGATTTTTAATCTCAATTTCAGTGCTTGTGATTGGTGTGTTCGTATTTTCTATTTCTTCCTGGTTAAGTCTCAGAAGGTTGTGCATTTCTAAGAATTTGTCCATTTCTTCCAGGCTGTCCATTTTATTGGCATATAGTTGCTTGTAGTAACCTCTCATGATCCTTTGTATTTCTGCAGTGTCAGTTGTTACTTCTCCTTTTTCATTTCTAATTCTATTGATTTGAGTCTTCTCTCTTTTTTTCTTGAGGAGGGTGTGTAATGGTTTATCAATTTTGTTTATCTTCTCAAAGAACCAGCTTTTAGTTTTATTGGTCTTTGCTATCGTTTCCTTCATTTCTTTTTCACTTATTTCTGATCCGATCTTTATGATTTCTTTCCTTCTGCTAATTTTGGGTTTTTTTGTTCTTCTTTCTCTAACTGCTTTAGGTGTAAGGTTAGGTTGTTTATTTGAGATGTTTCTTGTTTCTTAAGTTAGGTTTTATAGCTATAAACTTCCCTCTTAGAACTGCTTTTGCTGCATCCCATAGGTTTTGAGTCGTGTTTTCAGTGTCATTTGTTTCTAGGTATTTTTTGATTTCCTCTTTGATGTCTTCAGTGATATTTTGGTTATTAAGTAGTGTGTTGTTTAGCCTCCATGTGTTTGTATTTCTTACAGAGTTTTTTTCCTGTAATTGATATCTAGTCTCATAGCATTGTGGTTGGAAAAGATATTTGATGCAATTTCAATTTTCTTAAATATACCAAGGCTTGTTTTGTGACCCAAAATATGATCTATCCTGCAGAATGTTCCATAAGCACTTGAGAATATAGATTATTCTGGTGTTTTTGGATGGAATGTTCTATAAGTATCAATAAAGTACATCTTGTTTAATGTATCATTTAAAGCTTGTGTTTCCTTATTTATTTTCATTTTGGATGATCTGTCCATTGGTGAAAATGGGCAGTTAAATTCCCCTAATATGATTGTGTTACTCTCGATTTCCCATTTTATGGCTGTTAGTATTTGCCTTATGTATTGAGGTGCTCCTATGCTGGGTGCATAAATATTTACAATTGTTATATCTTCTTCTTGGATTGATCCCTTGATCATTTTGTAGTGTCCTTCTTTGTCTCTTATAATAGTCTTTGTTTTAAAGTCTATTTTTTCTGATATGTGAATTACTACTCTAGTTTTCTCTTGATTTCCACTTGCATGGAATATCTTTTTCCATCCCTTCACTTTCAGTCTGTATGTGTCCCTAGGTCCGAAGTGGGTCTCTTGTATACAGAATATATAAGATTCTTGTTTTTGTATCCATTCAGCCAGCCTATGTCTTTTGGTTGGAGCATTTAATCCATTTACATTTAAGGTAATTATCAATATGTATGTTCCTATTACCATTTTCTTAATTGTTTTTGGTTTGCTATTGTAGGTCTTTTCCTTCTCTTGTCTTTCCTGCCTATAGAAATTCCTTTAGCATTTGTTGTAAAGCTGGTTTGGTGGTGCTGAATTCTCTTAGCTTTTGCTTGTCTGTAAAACTTTTAATTTCTCCATCAAATCTGAATGAGATCTTTGCTGGGTAGAGTAATCTTGGTTGTAGGTTTTTTCTCTTTCATCATTTTAAATATGTCCTGCCACTCCCTTCTGGCTTGTAGAGTTTCTGCTGAAAGATCAGCTTTTAACCTTATGGGGATTCCCTTATGTGTTACTTGTTGTTTTTCCCTTGCTGCTTTTAATATTTGTTCTTTGTATTTAATTTTTGATAGTTTGATTAATATGTATCTTGGCATGTGTCCCCTTGAATATATCCTGTATGGGACTCTCTGTGCTTCCTGGACTTGGTTAACAATTTCCCTTCCCATATTAGGGAAGTTTTCAACTATAATCTCTTCAAATATTTTCTCAGTCCCTTTCTTTTTCTCTTTTTCTTCTGGAACCCCTATAATTCAAATGTTGGTGCGTTTAATGTTGTACCAGAGGTCTCTGAGATTATCCTCAATTCTTTTCATTCTTTTTTCTTTATTCTGCTCTGCAGTAGTTATTTCCACTATTTTATCTTTCAGATCACTTATCCATTCTTCTGCCACAATTATTCTGCTAGTGATCCCTTCTAGAGAGTTTTTAGTTTCATTTTTTTTGTGTTTTTCATCTCTTTTTGTTTTCTCTTTAGCTCTTCTAGGCCCTTGTTAAACATTTCTTGTATTTTCTACATTCTATTTCCAAGATTTTGGATCATCTTTACTATCATTTTTCTGAATTCTTTTTCAGGTAGACTGCCTATTTCCTCTTCATTTGTCAGGTCTGGTGGGTTTTTACCTTGCTCCTTCATCTCCTGTGTTTTTCTCTGTCTTCTCATTTTGCTTAACTTACTGTGTTTGGGGCCTCCATTTCACAGGCTGCCGGTCTGTAGTTCCCATTGGTTTTGGTGTCTGTCCCCAGTGGCTAAGGTTGATTCAGTGGGTTGTGTAGGCTTCCTTGCGGAGGGGACTATTGCCTGTGTTCTGGTGGACGAAGCTGGATCTTGTCTCTCTGGTGGGCAGGTCCACGTCTGGTGGTGTGTTTTGGGGTGTCTGTGGCCTTATTATGATTTTAGGCAGCCTCTCTGCTAATGGATGGGATTGTGTTCTTGTCTTGCTAATTGTTTGGCATAGGGTGTCCTGCACTGTAGCTTGCTGGTCGTTGAAAGGAGCTGGGCCTTGGTGTTGAGATGGTGGTCTCTGGGAGATTATCGCCATTTGATATTACAGTGATCTGGGAGGTCTCTTGTGGACCAGTGTCCTGAACTTGCCTCTCCCACCTCAGTGGCATAGCCGTGACACCTGGCTGGAGCATCAAGAGCCTGTCCTTCACACGGCTCAGAATAAAAGTGAGAAAAAATGAAAGAAAGGAAAGAAAGAAAGAAAGAAAGAAAGAAAGAAAGAAAGAAAGAAAGAAAGAGAAAGAAAGAAAGAGAATATAAGAGAAAATAAACTATAAAAATAATTATTAAGAAAAAAAATTTAAGTCATAAAACAAATTAAAAAAAACGGATAGACAGAACCCTAGGACAAGTGGTAAAATCAAAGGTATACAGACAAAATCACACAGAGAAGCATACACATTCACACTCACAAAAAGAGAAGAAGGGGGAAAAATTATATATATATATATATATATATTGCTGCTTCCAAAGTCCACCTCTTCAATTTGGGATGATTCGTTGTGTATTCAGGTATTCCACAGATGCAGGGTACATCAAGTTGATTGTGGCAATTTAATTCGCTGCTCCTGTGGCTGCTGGGAGAAATTTCCCTTTCTCCTCTTTGTTTGCACAGCTCCTGGGGTTCAGCTTTACGTTTGGACCCGCCTCTGCATGTAGGTCATCTGAGGGTGTCTGTTCTTCGCTCAGACCGGACGGGGTTAAAGGAGCAGCTGATTCGGGGGCTCTGGGTCACTCAGGCCGGGGAGAGGGAGGGGTACTGATGTGGCCGAGCCTGCGGTAGCAGAGGCCGGCATGACGTTGCACCAGCCTGAGGCATGCCGTGCGTTCTCCCGGGGAAGTTGCCCCTGGATCACGGGACCCTGGCAGTGGCGGGCTGCACAGGCTCCCGGGAAGGGAGGTGTGGATAGTGACCTGTGCTCGCACACAGGCTTCTTGGTGGCGCAGCAGCAGCCTTAGCGTCCTAGGCCCAGCTCTGGGGTCCATGCTGTTAGCCGCGGCTCGCGCCCGTGTCTGGAACTCCTTTAAGTGGCCCTCTTAGTTCCCTCTCCTTGCTCACCAGGAAACAAAGAGGCAAGAAAAAGTCTCTTGGCTGTTCGGCAGCTCCAGATATTTTCCCGGACTCCCTCCCGGCTAGCTGTGGTGCACTAGCCCCCTTCAGGCTGTGTTCAGGCCGCCAACCCCCATCCTCTCCCTGCATCCAACCTCCGAAGCCTGAGACTCAGCTCCCAGCCCCGCCCACCCAGGCAGGTGAGCTGACTAGCCTCTCGGGCTGGTGAGTGCTGCTCAGCACTGATCCTCCGTGTGGGAATCTCTCCACTTTGCCCTCCACACTCCTGTTGCTGGGCTCTCCCCCATGGCTCCGAAGCTCACCACCTTTGCCACCAGCAGTCTCCGCCCACGAAGGGGCTTCCTAGTGTGTGAAACCTTTCCTCCTTCACAGCTCCCTCCCACTGGTGCAGGTCCCGTCCCTATTCTTTGTCTCTGTTTTTTCTTTTACCCTATCCAGGTACGTGGGGAGTTTCTTGCCTTTTGGGAGGTCTGAGGTCTTCTGCCAGCGTTCAGTAGGTGTTCTGTAGGAGTTGTTTCACGTGTATATGTATTTCTGATGTATCTGTGGGGAGGAAGGTGATCTCTGCGTCTTACTCTTCCGCCATCTTGAAGTTCCTCTCTGCAGACGTTTTTGTAAACACATGTTGAATTAAATTAAATTAGATCTGGGGATTTCAAAGCTGTATGTGCTGTACAAATATCTTGTGGGGATATTTTAAATCCCTCATATCCAGAGAGAAATAGGTAAATTCTATAGATTCCTCTACTGAAACTAAATCTTCATGAATTTTGTCATAAACATGTCATTAGTATGGACCTCATAGAATGTAAATTTCTTATGATAAAATTTTTAAGTGGCTCAGATAAAGACACAGAAAACTTTGTGCTTAAAGACCTTAGTCCTCAAAGAAAATGGGTTTGAGGCAGAGTTATAGTGTAAACAGGTTTGAGAATAGAGATGGAAGGCTAATTAGTCTATTCTGAGGTTCAGCTGTAAGGCCTGCATTAACTACATGTTTGCTACTTATGCATTGGAAAAAAATATGTAAGGCCTCTGCTAGAGAACTATGAGTTTACATACCTGAAAAATATTCCTTAATAAGGCTTCATATCTTTTTAACGTAGTCATTAATTCAGACTGTGGAAAATTCTTTTCAAAACAACTCATTTGCATTATTGTGACAGTATTTTATTTTATGCCTGTTGATACATGATTATTCAAAGTTTTTATGGATATTCATAATAGTACAATGTTGATACTAGCTTTTAAACTACTTTATTTAGAAAAAAGTTAAGACAAAAAGACTGAAAACCACTCTATTGATTTAAGATTCCATTCTAGTCATGGTACAGTCCGTTAAGTCATGAAAAGCTTCTCAGGGATTATGTCTTTCTATATTTTGGGTTAATTATAGCTAACCCATGGGAGAGTCGCATTTTAGGTTAAGGACAGATTTTGGTCTGCTTGGTACAACTGCATTAAAAAGTCCAGAATCCTTTAAGTACCACGTTTATCACATTTCATGAAGACTTAGAGCTCAACCATTAAATGAGCGTTTAGATTTGAGGAGTCTTTTTGCAATTCTAAAAAGCCATACTTTATGATCCCCTTTACAATCCTGAAGACTAATTTGACATTTGAATTTGCTTTTAGAGAATGTTTTTGACAAAAAAATCCCCTCAAAAATCATGGTTAGAACTCAGACAAACTGGGATATGTACCCTGACTCCTCTACTTACCAGCATTATTTCCTTGGGAATATTACTATTAAAATAAAATCTACCAACTTCAATTTCCTAACAGGAAATTAAAATGGGAGTGATTGCTCTTTCTGATCTGCTTTGGGAAGTGGTAGGAACAAAAGATAATGATTATTTGTAAAACAGAAATCAATAGTCGTTTAATGAGGGCCTGCATGATTCTTCTATTAGTAGAATAAAAGTGCATCCATGCATGGGATTTTTGATATCTATTTTGGTTGTTTACATGTATTTTTTCTCAACTCCAAGGTTTCATCTGGGTTAAAAACTGTTGAACGGAAGAACAACGATTTTGCATTTATTCCATATTATCATCTTCTTTTGTGTTCAGTTAGGGACGCAGAGATTAAGAGCAAAAGTTTAGAGTCAGCCAGAGATGCTTTCAACCTTACCATAGTCAGCTACTAGTTGTTCAACCTTGAAATTCTTGGCAACCTCTCTAAGCCCGAGGTTATTCACATTAAACCTAGGGACAATAGATATACCTACTTCATAGGGCTGTTATCACTATGAAGTGATGCTGCAACGCACTTAGCATACTACATTACATACAATAACAATAGGTGTTTAATTAATACTAGCTAGTCTTTCCATATTATTACTAAGGACAACTCAAACAAATGACACTTTGGCACACTGCAGACACTCAACAAGAATTTGTACAGTCAGGCACTCACTGCTACTCTGAAAAGACCTGAGTAGGAATCCATGGTAGATGGAGAAAAGCCACCAGGAAAGGCTGCCACCTGCCTGGGGCTGTGACAATGAGTGGTCTCCCGGAGGAATCACGACTTGCCTTCCTTTGGGAGCTTCAGAGCCCTATGAGAGCTTTATGATGTGAGCTGAGGGAGCTTTAGGGGATCCACTCAGGGAATTTGAACCTCACCAAAGAAACAGACACATTGAAGAGAACAGAGTTCTTCGTGTCCAGCAATGAGGTCCGGTGCTGAGGAAAAAACTACAGAGTGAAGCCTGGGACGTCTTTAGGGCGAACCAAGTAAACCCCAATCCCAATTCCTCTGCAGCTTCTAGAACCTTGAGAGCATCAAATAGAATTCAAAGAGGAGTGTCACAGGTCAGCAATTCTAGGTCAAGTGAGACTTTTAGACTAGAACAAAAAAATTGTGTGTGTGTGTGTGTGTGTGTGTGTGTAGGTATATTATATTTATTTGCCAACGCCTTGATCAAACATTTCTTTCTCCATGAGTTCCCAGTAGATTATTCTTACGCCTGACCCCCAAATCCCCGTAGCCCTGATTGTCTATTGGCAATCTGACCCATCTCTAGGAGATCTCAGCAGAGTTGTTGATTTTAAATCTATACTCTTTACTCACCTAGATGGTAAATTCCCTGAGGACACCATCTGCTATCTTTTCTTCGTGTGTCCCCTAACTTCAGCCAAGCCCAATTGAGCCCCAACACTTAGCAGGGTGATAGATCCTTAGTATGCACTCATTTCAGAAAATAGAAAAAGTGCTTCAAACAAGTAAACAAACCCCAAAAAGGAAATCTTGCAAAGTATGTGCTAAACAATTGATGGTGTTTTCTTCTCCTTGAAGGTAAAGCTAACTTGGGGAGTTGCGGGGGAAGGTGGCCCATCTGGTTCTGTGACATTTTTCTGGAAATACCATCAAAACGAAAGTGAGAAATGTGCTACGAACTGAACAGTCATGATCCCCTCTCACATCCGAAAGGAAGATTGAGAGACTAATGAGCATAAATCAAGGCTGGGCTTGTCCTGCCCGCATTGAGGTGAAACAGGTTTTCCTTTAAAAAACATCTGCCATAAGGGGATTTAAATTGGGTACTCCTGCTTTTAGAAAATCTCTATTTCCTTACAGGATGTCGGTTCTGATCACTAATCCCTTGAAAATGTCTTCAAGAGCTACTCCAATTGGCAGAAGTATCCAAGAGTGGGCGTGGGCAGGTGTCGGGAAAGAAGTGGGGGAGAAAAATATCCTCTTTTCCAAGCTGATGCATTATTTTAAAATAAAAAGACAACTCCTAGAGGCTCTTGGCTCTAATGATCCCCTCTGTGATTTTCCCAACAGTGCGGTACAGGGACACCTTCAGAAAATGTTCTTTTGCAGGTCAGCACTTCCCACCTGCCCTCTCCCTGGCCAATGGCATTAAAGTTCATTTGTCAATACTGAATTTTATTTGCTGCATCCCAGCTTAGAGAGGGAAGCACATCATGTTGCATTTTCCTTGCCTCTCAAACTGGAGTTCCTGCTTCTCCCCAGCTTTGTATTGTCAGCAAAACGTAATGCATTTACAATTGGTCTCTTGATCAGAGGTAATTACCTGCAGGAGAAATAGCAAGGCTGAGAACCTAACAAGAGAAGCCTTGTGTTGTCACGTGGTGGGCTGCTGTCCTGAAAGTGTACCAGACTTGTCAAATTGGTTCAAATTAAATTGACACGCTGTTTTGCCAGGCATCACCGTGTTATTATACATCTTGGAGCCCTTTTGGGCAGTAAATGCCTTCAGAGTTAAAAAGGAATGTGAAAAGGACACTCAAAGGAGCCAGCGACAAGGACAGCGAAGGTCTCTGGGAGGACCCGTTAAAACAGGCTCCGAGGAAGTGAAGGCGATGTTAGGACAAAAGCTCAGTTTGGGTATTCTCTCAGAAATTTCCAGTTCCATGCCACTGTGACAGGGGTGTCCCCAGGCCTTAGCCATGAGGCCTTGGAGCCATTTTTTATTTTGTGCCTCAGCTCCATTTATTTATTTATTGTAACATTTATGAGCTCCATCCAAGGACACTGCTAAGTCTCACAGCATCAGCTCCAGCCTGAAGGGAGACGGGGCATTCTAATCCCAACAATTCCCTGATATGCCTGGTGACCTTGGCCAAGTCATTTAATCTTAACACACTGGGCCGCCATTTATAAGTGAGCAGGAGAGTAAATAAGGCCTGGATCACCTCAACAGGGTGTCAGGAGGAATAACTAATCAATGATTGTAAAGCACTTTGAAAACAGAAAGTGCTGTACAAAATGCTTAATATTAATAATAAAATGCATTCACTGCAAGCTTCTAGGCGTATGTACAGAAATAATGACAGCAATTAAAGTAACACACTAACAAAACTCATTAACCCCCAAAACTCCTTCTGCCTGTACTTAGCTGTTGTAGCTTTCCCAAGTCTGCCAGGTGGTGCCAGGAGGAAGGCTGCCATGGAGGGCATGGCATTGGGCTCTCCTGCACTTTCTGGGCAGGTAAACAAGTCACCTGTTCTGAGAGCCAACAGCCTTGAAGCCCCATCTCCATTCAGCCTTTCCTGCCCATTTCTCCTGTGTGGATCATTTTCTTCTCTCCATGCTCTAGACCCCACTGCCTATACTGTTCTGTACCCTAGATGGTACTTCTCTCCTCTGTGTGCTTTTTCCATGTGTATGTGACTTTTCTCTACCTAGTCTGTAAGCTGCTTGAAGGCAGGGTTTCTCTTGTATTATTACCTTGTAATTACTAAAGGAGGACAATGCAAAGAGTGTGCTCGTATGTGGTCCACCAACAAATGGGAAGACGCTTTGCCCTCCCAAGTGATTGATTAGATGAAGGTGGTAGGGTGTTGTTTGAAATCAGCCACACACACACTGGTTATCTTGCACCTGGCAAGCTGGCAATTATGGCTAAGAAGCTCCTGAGGCCTGGCGTGGAGGAAAAGTTATGACCTTTGGGGAAGGAATGAAAGAGGGAAGAAAGGGCTTTGACTCAGTTGTTCAGAAAACCTTCAGCTTTGAAATGGGGTAATAATGAAAGCCAAGATTGAGAAAGTATCTTCAGGAAAAGAGGGAAGGAATGAATACAATGTGCCTTGAGCAAGTAGAAGACAAAGGGTCACCTTGAAGTGGGTAACAGCTAATGTGGGACGGAGGGTGGGAGGAACACATATGGCCAGGGACCTCAGTGTGTTGAGGGAGGACAGTGAGGACTGTGTTTTACAGGCTGGGCACCTTGTAAAACAATTCATCTTTCTTTCTTCTCTTTGTTAGAATGAATAGCTAATGTGCATAAATAGTCTCTCTTTAACTCCTTTCTCTTTCTCTTTAATAAGCTGCCATTTTAGGTATATTTCTTTTTAACATTTAAATTTCATACCTTACCTTGTCCAGAATGCTGGCTCATGTCAGAATTTTTCTGCTGCAATAGCATCTTTTATAGAATATAAAAGTGGTACAGAAACCACATTCCTGAGGCATTGTGAGTCAAAATTTAATCTAATTCCACCTTGAGTACAATATTATAATACAGCGTTGTGATATGGACCACTAGACTGATAATCCAAATAGTTTTTATAAAGATTACCACATACACTGTAAGAAATGCACTCCAAATTATAAATAATAGTATAGTTTTACCAAATGTTATGTAAAGCAACTAAGCAAAAGACAACCAATAAACCCACATGATTTTCAATTTGATTGTTTAGAAGAAATTCCCTGGAGAGGAGCTTCTTTGTCAGTAAGGAGGGGATCATGTCCTGGAAGAAATAGCCGAGGAACTCCTGGGCAGGGAGAGGGACAGGGGACTCTTAGGTTGAGGGTTGGGAAGGAGGAATTTGCTGTGAAAAACCTGGAGCCAGGGACGGTGCAGCACCTCTGAGCACAAAAGTCTGCTTTCGGGGGAGAGGAGGGAGAAATCAAAGAGGAAGAAGGAGGGGAGAGGAAGAAGCTAATCACACACACGCACAATGCTGAATGGCCCTGGAGTGAGTATGGAGAGAAAGATGAGGAAAGAGAAAAGCGGGGAGAAAGAGCGGGGAGAGCAGTGTCTGGAGATCTATCCTGGCAGAGGAGGCTGTGAAGAATATTCTTTGATTTTTGGCAGCTACTCCATGGAGGAGTCCCCCCTGTGGAGAGCTGGAGTGATTGTGGACAAGCAGTTTGGGAGATTACAGGTCTGGAGATGACTTGGGGGAAAAATAATCCTAAAATTACAAGAAAAAAAGCCGAGAAATGATATTGAGGGAGCACAAACCTCTATTTCACGGCCAAATCAAAAACTCTCTGACTAGGAAATTGATATTCTGCTTCACAGTCTCTTTCCTGAAAGGCGGGCTCAGCTTCCAGGGGAGTTGGCAGAAGGGGAGGTGGCATCAGTGTCCATTCTAGGATTCAATTGTACCACCAACTTGTGGCATGTCCTTGAACAAGTCATTTCACATCTGTCAGCCTAGTTTCCATCTGTAAAGCAAAGCATTGTAGTTAGACAATCTGTAAAGTCCATTCCACCTTTGATATCTGATGAACTCCATGATATTGAGTGTGCAAAGATTAATTTACACACTTACTCAGTGGCTAAGAAGCTGACTTAGGTGGCATTTCCATTTCACTGAAGCTGGTATAAGTTTACTAAAGCAGGTAACATTTTTTTGGCTGCATCATGTGGCTTGCAGGATCTTAGTTCCCCGACCAGTGATTGAACCCTTGCCTCCTTCAGTGGAAGCGCATAGCCCTAACCACTGGACATATAGGGAATTCCCTAAAGCAGGTAACTCTAGGGTTTCATTCCCATGGTGTAGAGTGGTCATCAGCCAAAATCCATTCAACAACTTCTGTATGTCCAGCCCTTTCATAACTTCTGAAAGGACAGCCTTGTCCCTGCCCTTGAGGAGCTTGCAGTTCAATCACGGAGTCACATAAGCGCATGGAAAATGATAAAATATAAAAGATGTCACTAAGCCCTTATATCTTAAGTCTTAGAGCTCTAGACCAAGAGTGCTTTGTTAGTGGAGCTCGAGCTTTCTGTGGGCTGAATGGCCAGAGGCAAAGGAGAAGAGTGAGCTGGGTCTTGAATAACAAATACTCTGTTTATCCACATCATCTGTCCCTTCCTGTGTCTTGATTCCTGATGGGTGATAGCTGAACAATCACACACACACACACACACACACACACACACACACACACACACACACACACGAGGAGTAGGTGCAAAGCTCTGACACAGCAAGGACCTTAATGAACCTCTGTTGACTATGTTGAGACAATAGAGATGAGCGACATAAGGTACTCAAATCCAGAAACCACCATGTTGAGGGGTTACATGCTGGGAAACCTCATCTGAGATTAAGCATTCACAAGGTGGTAGATCAACCACTAAACCTGAGGTCAAGAGTCTTGGATCCAAATCCTCATTCTGTCATTCACTAGAACTCTGAATTTGGAAAACTCTCTGACACTATTTGACTTTGGTGTTAGGCCCAAGAATTTTTCACTATATTTTAGTATGATTACAAATAGCAAAGTTGGAGGTTGACTAGGAAAGTCAGGGACTAGTATGAAGATCCTGGGTATATGGGGATAATTGGCAGAGGTCAAAGGTGGCTTAAACAAGGGTGGCTGCTTAGCGTTGGGTATAGAGATTATTGGTTTACTCTCCAATCTGGACTAGAGTTGGCCTTTCTGAAATGTTCTTCCCACTCTGAAGAAAATCTAGAGTTTCTTCATTTTTGTATATCCTACTATTTCAGCAAACACATTTCATCAGCAACTGTAATTACACTGCACATAAGAGCTAGGCATAACACTGACCATATAATTTATGGCCCAAACCAGGAAACTATTGAGAGTAAAAGAGGAGCTACTAACAATGATAAAGGATAACAGCTGAAAATCAAGCTTGTCCAGGGGAAATGGGAGGTATAATAGCCCCATCCATAAGATACCATTTTCCTCAACACATCATAAGTTTTTCTATTTTCCAAATTAGGAAGCTTCATCATGCACCTTCATCAGACACTGAAGATTTTGTTTAAGCAAACAAACAAAAAGAAACCTATCTCTTAGGAAACAAAGAATCCCTAGGAAACAAAGAATTCTAAATGTTAGGAAATTGAAGCTCAAAAAGTTATTTTGAAGAAGGGCAATACAAGATGAATGTATGTATGCACATATATGCAAAAAGGAGAGTTTGTGCATGCACACACATGCCTTTTTCTATCTAAAATTTGAAATCACCTGGTCCTGAATTATGGCTTTATGTGTGTGTATGTGTGTGTGTGTATGTGTGTGCGCTCACATGTAATAAACATGTGAGTTGCTATCAATCCCTAAAGAAGTGTGACTCTTGGATGATAGAGAGAAAGAGAGAAAGAGAGAAAGGAAAGCTCTCGAGAGGGGGGGTGAGGAGAGTTGGGGATGCATACGTAATTTAAAATTATAACCGAACAAATGCAAAACAGGAAGAGAACAGCATTTTAAAGAGGCTGGCAGATAGCATCAGCTCATTAGTGGTTCCATTAGAGTGGCTTTGGTTTGCTTGCTCTCCTAGCACCAAAAAGTGATATATGTGTATGTGGGTATGGAGGAAGTAAATTAAATAAACATAGCTCAAGTTATTTTAGGTTATTCTGAGCATTAACTCTCATTCTTGAAGGTAGAAGTGAGAATTATGAAATGTTTCAGTCTTTGAAATTAACCACTGCACTTCAAATGTAATGGGATTCCCAGGGCAACGCTTCAATAAGTGAGAAACATGGAAGGGTCAGAATGAAAAGGAATGGAGCTCTTTCCACCAGTTGGATGGAACGACAAGAGAATCTATGATGCTGGCACAGCACGGCTGTCAAAGACCAGAGAACATTGTTTCCATTTGGAAATGATTAAGGTCTTATTTCTTCTATCTTGGATAAGAAAGACTTGAAACACATCAGTTTGATGTAACCAGAATTGAATGACAACTCTATGAATGTAGTTAGCAAAGTTCATTGAGAAGGAGAGAAGAGCACTGAATTTCAGGAAAGTTGAACCACAAGAAATGAGTACCTTGATTGAATTTGATAGCTCTTAATGGGAAATTGTACTGAACTGGCCAAAAAAAAAAAAAAAAAAAAAGCAATGAGATTTGGTGAAAAGGATCAAACTCAAATTTAGTTTTTTAAAAACCTTAGAATTAATCTCGCCCATTTAATTCAGGTAATAGTAGAAATTAATTTACATAATAAGAGAGGGACAATATCAGAAATAGCAGGGTGGAATTTTGGAAGTAGAATTAGAAGAGTGCAACAGGGGGAAGCTAATTTTCTTTTCTGCTCCAAAATATTTCCCACAGTCATATCTTGGGGTCTATTTGATTCTTTTCCTGTAATGGTAGAGTAGGATTTTCTAAAGGAGATTTCTGGATGGAGTTTGAATTGTAACCACTGAATTGAGTAATCAGAAGGCCAAATGAACCATGCCATCTGAGAGTCAAATGTGGATGGGCTGGAGAATAGAAAGAGAAAGGCCCTGGACCCTACCTGGAGAGACCAGCTGGGGTCATGGACTCTCAAAAGATTGGCACGTCAGCCAAGGAGAAGAGAGTCATTGTACAAGGGGTCCAGGACTACTATCTTTGGCAAGGGCATTGGGGCACAGGAGAATAGATGTCTCTGAGTGATTATGGCCTGAGTCCTACATCTTTACTGACTGCACATATGGCATTTGACAATGGCAGTCAAGCAGTAGCTCTTGGGCCCTGTGGCCAGTTCTGTTCCCCACCTCCCAGCAGCTTTAATTCTCTTTTTCGACTTAATATCTTTAAGTAGGACATTCATTCCCAGGCTTGTAGCGGCTACAACCACCTGTATTGTCTGATATTGACCATGCTTCCTCCATTTACATGAACTATCTGTCTCTTGACTCCTGGTTGGCCAAGTGCAGAAAGGCCTCCCTGCTTTGCTCTTTGGAATGCTCTGAGAACTCTTCTCCATACTTTACCCAGGATAATTTTCTGAGAAGAAAGAAGGGCAAAGGACCTGAGTGATTCACTGAAGGTGCATATGGTATTCATTCTGCAGAGAACAAATATGGAACAGGAGAAAAAGTGACAGTCACACCATTTGCATTTGCTATGTAAATTCAAGATACATATTGATTTACATGCATAATTTAGTAACCAAAAAAAAAAAGCCCAGATAGCTAAGTAAACATGAATACCCACCCCAAGCTAAAGGCTGGGCTCCTGGTACTGTTTGTAAATGGCACTGTGTGGTAGCACATCTTGGCATACAAATGTGTACAAACTTAAAACTGTTGCTAGGTTAAATAACACCTTTCCCAGGAAGCACGTTGATACAGCAGTCTGTGCTTTATGCACTAGTCTCCAAGGCAGAAGCCCTTCTACTCATCTCATAGCTGGGTCAGGATGCATGATGCACCCCTGTTCTTTCCTTGAAGTCTACCTTCAAGCTGAAATAGCTTAGCCTTTTAAACACCTCTTTCCTTTTGTTGTTTCCTTGCATGAAGAACTTGAACATATATTTCCCCATAACTATCAGGGACAGATACAAATGCCTTAATTGTCTACATCTTTATCCAAACTTATTTCTTTTTCTCGCCAAGTTTCCCCTTATCTCCAGCCCCTGAAACAGACCTTCCAGAGAGAATTATTCACTGTTCCCAGACACCTGAATATTCCCACTGCCATCTTTCTGATAATCCAGCATCATCCAAGAGAATGTCCTTTCCCTCATCCATCTGAATCTCATTCATTTGTCAAGCTCTACTTGGACTTGGTCGACTCTGTGAAGGCCACAAGCTGTGCTCTCAGTCTCAGTCATACACACGTGTATGAGGCACTCTAACAATTTTTTAAGTGTCACTCTTGGTTTTTCAACAAAAGAGAACATTCCTGGGGGGAGTGACTCTGTCCCCTTCCCTACAACATACTCCATTTGGTGCAGAGGTAGAAATATTGATGATGTTAGCACATAGTGATGGACTCACTTAAAAAAAGAAATACTTCCCCAATTTTCACTCGTTTACTCTATCATTATTTACAGACTGTGATAGAAAACCTTAATCAGTAACCATAGTTTTAATGTAGGTTAGCAGAGGAAAGTAAAGGGTGCAAGAAGTGTACGGAGGGTTGGATTCAGGACTTTCCTTTTGTCCCTACCCTGCTATGATGTTTGTCAAGAAGATTTCTTGCTTGTAATGAATAGCAACACATGCACATCATAATCCAGGGATCCTGAACCTTGACATTGTTAAGACTTTGGGAAGGATAATTCTCTGTTATGTGGGAGTCTTTCCTGTGCATTGTACAATGTTTGGAGGCATCCCTGGTTTCTGCCCGCTAGATGACAGTAGCTCCTCCAGCCCCCATATCTCTGCCTCCGTGTTGTGACAACCAAAAATGTGACCAGACATTGCTAAATGTCCCTGGTTGACAAAATGTGCATCACTTCCTTCCACCCACCCATGTTGACAGACACTGCTACAATCAATGATCTAAAATTCTTAAAACATTAGCCTCTCTTCAATGGATTAGATAGGAAAATTCTGCTTTTTTCCCATATTACTTGTTTTTGATTAGTAACAAATATTTATATAGCACTTTGTATGTCCTTAACTCTCACTGTTTTAAGGTAAGTGCTATGATAATTCCCATTTTACAAATGGGGAACTGAGGCCCAGAGAGGCTAAGAAATTTATCCAAGGTCACACAGATGGTAAGTGGTAGAACTGGAATCCAAACCTAAATACCTTGGCTCTAAAGTCCGTGCGTTTGACCACTGTGACTTTCCCAAAGGCAAACATTAGTTTCCTCTGGAGTAATTATCACAAATTCTGAGCAGGTGTATTTTTGTAAATTTTCACCAGTTCAAGGTTGTCTAATTTGGGGATTAAATATAACCCCTATTAATTGTTTTAAATATCCACAGCTTTCTCTCTCCTTAACAACTTTCTCCTGAGGGAGCTCTTTCTCATGGTTTGGACTTAGACACACGCCTGAACTGGACACAGTGTTGTGGATCTCTGTGCAACAGAGGTCTTGGGTATATTTCAGAGGCTGTGGAAAATAGTCTGTCATACCTGAATTAATCCCTCAGTTCACTGTACCCATGGGAAAAGCCCCAGACTGATTGCTGTTTTGTATTTTCAGCTGTTTTATATCATCAGGCTATTCCCCAGCTCCAAATCTCTAGTGGGTCTTTACTTCCAGCTGCACTGAGTCTAAATTACTTTGACAAGATGTCAAGACCTTTCATTATCTCACTGTTCCCCACACAGTCCATCTGCTTGGTATGGGTCAGCATCCTCACTTCCGATTCCAACTTCCACATCCAGGTACTCTGCCTGTCATTTTTAAGGCACAGCACAAGCTCAACTCTTTCCATGAAACTTCCCTTATTACTGAAACCCTCAGCTTACTTTTCCTGAATTCTGTTATCATCTGTTTTCTGGGCCATCCAAATCCATTCATGAGGGTAAAATCTAAGCTAGTGTTAATGTTCTTATGTTTATATTTGACTTCTCAACTAGACTGTATAGGTTTTGAAGGATAAGACTGTATCTTTCCTATATGTCTGGCCTCCACATTAGGTACACGACAGGTACTCAACCAAGATGTTGACCCATTGGTCATTCATCCTCAGCTTTCGTGCTACTTTAGACATGAAGGGGGACATGCATTTCTGCCCTCACTATCAGTGGATGCTAAACTGCAGCAAAGTTCTCCCATGTCTGACTTATAGCTCTGTTGATGGTCAGTTACAGGACACCAATTAATAATATCAGAAGAACATACAACTTCTGAGAGGAGGTGAAGTAGGGTGTCATATCCAGTCAGCATGATGCAAATGCTTACTTTTGAGGCGAGATGATGACTACATATATTCATGCTGCTCTTGAGAGAAACACCATCAGAGAGCACCAAAGGTGTGGCCTTGGTGTGGGTTGTATTGGGTGGCCGTATCACAGACATGTGGGCACATGTCCTTGGGGTAAGATAGATTTAGGGATATGCCAGGCTTCTACAACCAGAAATAGCAAGTGTGAGAAGTGATATATATATTTTTAAAACTAACTTTTCACTGGGGTCTATATTTCTTTTGGTGATGATGTTGGTAATACTTTCAGTGTTCACAGTATTTGGACAGTTTCTGGTGCAGTCTCTATTATGATACACATAATACACACAGAACAGGATGTATTACCTCAGATCTATAAAGCTATTGGAGTTCTAAGAAATTAAAGATATTTACTTAAGTAAATACCAATACCTCCTTAAATTATTTTAAGACTTCCTACTGTTCTTTAAGCCATATCAGGTTTAGAAGTCATTTGATGCAGGCAAAAGAAAACCCTGAATGCTATAATCCACTCAAATTTTTAACATAGTAATAAATTATTCAAGAAAATTTTAATATGAACTGGAATTTCCTTTGCCCTAATATTAATTAATCAATTAAAAATAATAAAAAATTATTGAATGTCTTATGTTCCAGGCATAGAGTCTTACAAAGATCTTAGTAAGATCATCAACTTCATTTAAAAAAAATCAACAAATGGAATTGAGGGATAATTCTCAAGAAAAAAAAATACAAAGCTAAATGGGTATTGTTTTTGTACTTTTGTTTTTATGAACTTTTATATTATTGGTGGATAATATTGTACTGCTCGTTTTTATTTTGCATTTTTCTCATGGGTATCTTCTGGATAACTTGGTTCATTGGCTGTTCTAACATATTTACATCTTTACATATTTCTGGAAAATTCTAGCTTTCCTATTCCTGGCAGAATTCTCTGACCCTGTTTACTTATAAATGACCTTTTAACTCCCCACACTCCACAGTGACATTTTTATTAATACACAGTCCTTGTTAATAGAATTTGGCCCATTTTTAGTATCAACGGATGTGTCATTCACCAGTTATTCATGTCATTTTTTATTAATCCCAAACTCCTAGGATTTCCTGAATTCCAAATACTTTGCTTTTGGATGAATCCAATGAGGTATGAAGTATGTTAGGCCTGACTCTCTTTCTCTAAAGGATTGTCATTTTGTCCCTCATCCATTTTCCTAAGGAGTTGGTTTTTCTGTAAGTCTTTTCTGTAAGTCTTTTGTAGAGTGTTTGTCTAAATAGGAGGTGGGAAGATATTGCTTCCTTTGCTTTCAGAAAGTTCATTTTATAAGACCTGACACCCATAATGGATAAGGTAATCCAGCACATGGATTAGATGCACATGGACAGAATCTAAGAAAAGATTCTATGGAAGAAAAATTAATTCTAAACAGGAAGCAAAGGAAGTACACTTTATGTTTTTTTCCTGTTGGGGTGACATTTCCTTAAAGAAGGCCCAGCATCCATGTGGCCATCACCACGATCTGACATCATAGCTTTGGAGCAGTGAGCATAATACAGCTTCTTACATGATGAGATGTCCCTGCTTGACTCCAGGTTTCCATCTAGATCCCTACCACATTACCAAGAGTCCATTTTCTTAAATTGAAGGGGATAAACACATCAAAAGATTTATTTATCAATCCAAAAATTCATAAGCTCTTATTTGAGAAAAAGATCTATGGGAAATAAAGTGATTCCTAATGCAAAGTCCCAGTTCCCAAAGAGATTTCAAACTCACAGGCCAAGTCAAATGCTAGGAATCATGGGTTTCTATGAGGTAACTTCTAAAAGTTTAGATGCAGGATTTGGGAGACAAGTTTGAATCAGGGTTTATTGTTAAGCAGGAGATCTTGGGGTTTGGAGAAGACCAACAAATAACAACAAACGGGCTTGCTTATACCTCACCCCATGCTAATTAGTGATATTTATGTTTGCACAACTATATTCATAACAAAATATGGAAGGAGGAGGCCATGGCATATAATCATTTATTTTATTTTGTGCATATGCTGTCCTTTCTGAGTTCTTTTTTGAATTGATATTGTTTGGGGGATCTGGGGAAAAATATGATTGACAAGATGTCTTCCTTGAAAAAAATAGCAATTGATGCCTGGGGCTACATGCTATGAGAAAGATACAGCTGGTGCATTTCAGGATATTAAGGGTCTGAGAGATTTTGTAGAGTAGCTGGGCTTCATGCATCCTTACAGGAACAGTTGACTTCTGTTCATTTCAACCCATCTCTGTGTGCCCAGCCTACCCCAAGAACTCTGGGGCTAATGAAAAAAAAAGTGAAAATCCTCCCTTCTCATTTATGACAAACCTCTAAGGTGGAGATGGACACAGAGTGAAGGTGGTGTTGCTTTGCACGATACTAACAAATATCAACATTTGTGATGATGATGATTGCATGGGTTCAGGAAGTGCAGAGAAGCCAAAAGCAGGTCAAAGTTGCCAAGCTCTGGTTGATAATCTTGTTCCAAGATGATATTGTCACTGTTCAACAAACTCGGACTTCATTCTCCTTTTTGTTCATTCATTTTTATTAAATAAATTATGCATTGAGAGTCTACCAAGCACAATCTCCAAAACCGAACACAGTTCACTCAAAAGAGAGTGAACACAGTGGAAATATTACCTACCCTCCCAGAGATCACAGTTGGCTCTTTCCCCTTTCTGCCCACCACCACTGTGTTTTCATTGCTCCAGGGAAGACTAGAATCCCTCAGTCTGAAAAGTAATGCTTTGGAGAAACTTCTGAGAGTAGTTAAATGACAATGCTGTGATCCAGTAACTTTTTTTCTCAGAATTAGAACTCTTTTCTTTGCTACATTCTTCATTGTTTGGGGATTGTAGATGCCTTAGAGAATCTATGGAAAAGAAGCAAGGGAATACACTATATTAGGAGGATCACAAAGCCCTGGAAACAAATTCATGGACATTTGCAGTAACGATCTAGCCAAGAGGGTCTTCTCAACATCCCCAAGGTATATTGTACTCATTTGCTCTCTTGAGGAAGAAAGAAGCTCTCCATGCCAGGGCAAAGGAACTGCTCATAATAACAGAACCAAGTACTAATCTTATGGAAAAGAACCCTCCAAGGAAGAAGAAATGTTTGCTGTAGAATTGCATTCCATTTGATTTAACAGAGATTAACTAAGCCACTTCTAAGTACAGTGAGTGTGCAGAAGATCCAAAGATAAATGAAGTGATCCCTCCTTTAAGGAACTTTCAAAACCCAGGATACAAATAAGCTTAAGCTCTAGGAAGATGGCAAACAACATCTAAAACTGTGTGTAATACATAGTCTGTGTTCAGTCAATACTTTAGGAGTAAATAAGAATATGATAAGTATTGAAAGCATGATCTGAATAATCATACCTGGTTGAGAACAGAGATCTCATACTTGATTGAGAGGGGCAGCTAGAACTTTACCCAGAGAGAACCTTGTAAGCTACATGATGCAGAATAGATGAAAGGGAGGAAAGTGAAGAGAAGATGGAAGGGTATTTCAGAAGAGGGAACGGCATGAGCAATGGAGAGGATTCTGAGGAGGAGCCACCATCACTGATACTTGTCAATGATAGACTGATAAAAACCAGAGCTCCTTTGTTCTTGACTAACTAAGACATTTTATCTTTCTTCTATTGTTTTTAGATAGTGATTACTATATTTATTAGAGGTTCTTCATCAAATTCTTTTATTATTTTTATGAAAATGCTTGACTAAAACAAAATTGGATTTGTTTTGACAAAGTTATTTATTTTATTTATTTTTTATTTATTTATTTTTTTTACGGTATGCGGGTCTCTCACTGTTGTGGCCTCTCCCGCTGCGGAGCACAGGCTCCGGACGCGCAGGCTCAGTGGCCATGGCCCACGGGCCCAGCCGCTCCGTGGCATGTGGGATCCTCCCAGACCGGGGCACGAACCAGTGTCCCCTGCATCGGCAGGCGGACTCTCAACCACTGCACCACCAGGGAAGCCCCTGACAAAGTTATTTTTATTCCTTTGTTCTTTCCTTTGAATTTCTAATGATACATGAAGAAAGAATACAAAAGCTAAAATTGTAACTTTACAATATCTATAACAGAATAGAAAAGGCCAATTGGTGAATACCATACCAGACAAATGACACTTTTTTATTTTTTTAGCTTTTTCCTGAAAGCTATTCTTCTTGTATCTACAGAAAGCACAGCCATGAATTGGCTTCCAGATGGGCTCTAATTCAAGAGATAACTGGGGGGAGGCCCAAGTACCCCAAAGTGATGGAATTATACCTTATCTTGAACAGATGGCAGAACCAGAGACCTGGGATTTCCTAAAATGCAACTAAAAGGAACATTTTGTCTTAGTGCAAAGGTGTTAAATATCAACATTATTATAGAGAAGGCTCTTCAGAAGCTTGCTTCAACATTGACACAACGTGGGAACCATTAGAACTCTGTAATGCCTGATAGTCAAGTAAAAAAGTGTGCAAAGTGGTCCCTTGAGGGGATAGCACCAAACCTAGGACAGGCTACAAGGCATATCAATAAACCAGCATAATCGCATGCTGACCACTGCAGGATCATTGGTCATGGTCAAATGAAAGCATATTCCTTGAGCAAAAATTTGGGGCTTGTGTGGCCCATCATGCTCCACTTCCCTCTGATATCCAGATGAGCTCCTGAGTAGAGCAGTGGGAGGCCAGAAAAGGTAAGTTTCAGGTTAGGGTCAGGAGCCCTCTGATTGGTCTGTGCAGAGTGTACTTTAGTTCTACCTCTCATTTAGGCAACCAATGATATGTTATTCACTAACCTACAAAGAAGTATTTACACACTCACCTGTACACATTTTCTCATGCTGATCCTCCCCTCTGCCACGTTTTTTCCATTTAATCCATTAAATTAAACCTCATCATCCTTTAGATATCTCCAAGAGACTTTTAAAAAAACACAAGAAATTATCATGCTCTGCTATCAATTCTTGCTTCACTTACTATCCATCCCACATACTGGGAACTATTTCTTGGGCTATGTTATTAGGTATACTTCACATGTATGTCTTATTTGCACAAATTGATTTCTGGACTCACAAGGCCAGATAAACTCACACGTATTTCTATGTCTTGGATCCTTCCTTTCAACATTTAACATAGCTTACTTAGCATATATATGTATGTGTATATGTGTGTGTATGTGTATGCATCATAATATACACATATATTATCTATAGCTATAGAGATACATACATATTTTCTTTATTTTTAAAATTTTAAAAAATATCTCATCAATGATTTTTATTTATTTATTTATGGCCACGCCATGTGGCATGCAGAATCTTAGTTCCCCAAGCAGGGATTGAACCCATGTCCCTTGCAGTGGAAGCACAGAGTCTTAACCACTAGACTGCCAGGGAAATCCCATAATGCATTTTCTTTAATAACCAGTAGGTGTGCATTACAGGGAAGTCAATTATGACTCAGAATGAAACTTTAGCAATTATAACAGTTCAATAATGAAATATGGTTCTCCTTTCCAGGTTTTTGTGCACTCAGTTCATCCATCCTTCATTAAGCTATTTCCCCAGAGATGATATGATGTGACTGTCTGCAGAAAATATATATTTTCTCTTCCTGGACAGAGACCTTTCTCTCTTTTTCAAGGTAAGTCATTCTGGGTATGGTGAACTTCAAAGTTCCCTTTATTGCTCTATACAGTTTAGACCCTAGAACAAGAGGTAAGTAGCTTGTTCTTTGTTTTATTTTCTCTGATGTTTCCCACTGCCCTTTGACAGTTTTTAATTCTCTAGATCCCAAGCAAAATGTACACTTGGACTTGTACCAGGACCCTTGAGTTTTACCAGATCTGGTGCCAATCCACGTGGGAAAGGAAATCTTAATAAAATACTCTCCAAATAGTCACCGTTAATTCTTATAAATACTTTATTTCTCTCAGAAAATTCCCCTTCCCTCCTCAGTTTTTGGATGTCCACACAAAGAGAAGAAGGGAAGAAGTCTGCCATGTGCCAACTCTTGTCCAAGTTCTCCAAGTTTTTAGTAGCTATAAAGACTCTTATTCTTCTCATTGACCATCTGTTAGGGTTGCTAGGGGATCGCTAAGCTGAAGATTTTGGAGAGGAGTACGACTTGTTTGGGATAAGGCAGATAACAAATTTATGGTGTATAGTTATACATTTCACCAGAAATGTTCAATCACAGGTTTATATGTTCTGTGTGCGTGTGCGTGTGCATGTGTGTGTGTGTGTGTGTGTGTGTGTGTGTGTGAAGGAAGGAGATTAATACATAGGTGAGAAAAGTGGACAGAATGCATATTTCCAGTCCCAGGGGAAATTGTGTGTGTAGTAATTCTGTTGCTCCTGATTCACATTTAATTGAAACTTACATCACTGTTTCTTATCTCATAAACATATATATCTTGCTTGACAATGGGTTTGACTTAAATTCATGCTATGTGAGTCACCCATACTCACAAGTTTGGATATAATCACAGAAAAACTTTCTAGTGGGCATGGATGCATGTATTTAACTGGTCATTGGATATTTCAATCAATTCAGCTATTCAGCAGAAAGGTCCAGCAAATGCCCCTAATTTGACATTGTTAGTTGTGGGCTATTTTTTTTTCTCCTGTATCAACCACTGTGGCTAATTAGGCAGCAGATTCGAATCTTCATGAATTTTTCAGGCTGATATGTGTTCCTTCCCAGGTTTAATTTGCTGTTATTAGAGGAATGACTCTGGTGTATACTGTTGGTGGTATCTGACCTTAGTCCCCTATTCAGGTTGAAATTAGTTGGGGAACTGTGGTCAAGGAGGTCATTTGGTAAATCATCTCTCAGAAAACAGGTCTGTTTTAGAGAATGTCCTTTTCTTCCTCTCCTTCATTGCCTACCCGAGCCTCTGGTACTGCAGGGCTTTATCAAGAAGGAATAAGATTCAATGAAACTTTTACCCAGGATTTCAGAAACTTAAAAAAATCAGTAGAGAACCTAGTTATAAAACTTGTGTGCAGGACTAGAATAATTCCACTCTATGAGTTTTCTGTGTTAACAATGAGGGAGATTTGACATACACCAGTAAGGAACAGAATTTTGAATAACTGAATGAGAAGTAGGGAAAATTGCTTTATTATGTGGTTTGCTATAGCCATATTAGGGATGTCAGAAGAGTCTAGGTTTCTTGGGATGGCAAAGTAAGGTCATTCCACTTAACCATCTCCTCTGGACGTATAGGGAAAGCAGGGTACTAATTCACCTCCTGAAATTTTTTGTTTTCCAATTATAGCTGATAAGGGGTTGGAATTATTAATAAGAATCACACAAATATTTATGTCTGTTGAAAAAGTCATCAGTACTAATTTCCACAAATTGGTTGCAATTTCCAGTAAGAAAATACCAATTATTCATTCACTAAGAATTATAATGAGTTAGCCCAATGGAGATTGACATGATTGTAAGAGCAGAGAAGTAGTATTTAGGACTTCAATGTTATACATTAGTCTTAGCAATCCCCAGTACTCTGGATTGTCACCTTTATCAGAATTAAAAAATGATAGTGCTCCTTATAAGACATGAAGAGAATATCTAAAAAAAATTTATGATTATTTCAATCCCTCCTTTTTTCTTTAACAATTTTCTTTCCTAGTTTTCCATCGGAAAGAGACAATATGGTATTTAGCTCTTTTTCTTCCTCACAATTTATACATAATTAGGGGCTCAGAAATGTTACCCTTCATCTCTAACAGAAGCTGCTTTGTTGGAATACAGAGGGTCATTTTACTTATGGGTGTACATACTTTCTAATTAAAAATTATTTTATTGCTTTTGTTAAGTAATTAAAATTTACAAAGTGATTTCTCACAAATATTTATTAAGTTGTTTCTGGCATACTGCAGTAAATTGCAAGCAATTGCTTTACTCTGCATGTGTAATTAAAATGACTAAGTAATTATATTTTTCCCTTGAGTATAGTTGACATTATCACATTTTTCTAAGTTTTGGTTCATTTTTATTTCCATTAGTGAATGCTTCATAGAAGCCAAGATAAGGAGTGTCAGTTAGCAAAGGAGGAAAGCTGCTTCTTTTACTGAGTTTTTGAGAAATAGAGACAAATATTGTGTGTCATGTTTGCATTCTCATATGCTTTGTTTTCCTAGATGTTTTTCTTCTTCCTTTAATCTACCTGCCCTGCATCTTGCCACTATTACCTGGATGGTTATTTAAACATTTCTAGAATGCCTATCTTGCTAAAACATACTTAATTTTATGTAGTTAGACTTTTATTCAAATTAGAACAAATAGGTTGTATGTCTACTCAACCTCACCTTTTCCTCTGCTGAGTCCTTGCCATATCCGCCTCTCTTTTTCTCCTTCAGATATTTTCATCTCCCCTGCATTCCTCTCTATCATCATCAGCAAAAGCCCCTTAAGAGTACCCAGTGTGCAGCCTCCATGCCATATGCAGGGACTCCCATGCATATCAACTCACAGTCCTCACCTGCTGAGGAGCTCCACTTCGGATGAAGGGAAGCCTGAATCAAAACAATCGTTCCTTCCCCAAGTAAAGGAGAATGGAAAGCAGATGCAGAACATCACACCTCGGAAACATCTGTTATTCTTAACCACAATATAGGATGAAGGGCTGCCAGTGCAGTGAAGGTTAAATAGTGACACAGGATCAGGCTGAGAGAGGTGAATATCTTGGTGAATATCTCAGACAATGAAGGCAAAGCCCAGGTCTCCAGCCTAAGTGGTGAATTCAGAGGAACAAACCCAGCAATTCTTCTCCTGGAACAACAGAAATGGAGGGCACTCTCCTGGATACTATTTGGAACAAATCTTTAGTAGCATGAAAGTTGGGGCTAAACAAAAACTTCCTGTAACCAAGACTTTTCCTTGTGGCTAAGGTAAAGTAATAGGGACCAGATTTACCCTTCCACTGAAACAATCCCCTGAAAAGAAACACAAAATTTATAAAACAATGGTTTCCAAGAGCCTGGACCTCAGACAACAGACAGTGATCTATGAAAGATGGGAAACAAATGAAGTAAGTCCTACAGTTTCCCAAGCTTGCTGCCTTGAGAGTAAGAAGAGTAGGGAGGGAGAATCTAGACAAAGCACAGTGAACACCCTCAGTTGAGGAGATTGGGTTGGGAATCTTAGGGAGTCTAGGTGGCTAGAGTTTGCAGGACAGATTTACAGAGAGGAAAGAGCTGCCCAGAGAGAAAGCTGGAGACCCTCAGAGGGTGACCCTGAGGATCCAGTAGAACACTGATCAGTGCTTCCTGTGAGGAAACTGCTGCAGGCCAGGGAAAGAACCCCCAAAAATGATTAGAGGAGAGAGTACCTGGCATTCATACAAGGTCAGAATAGTTCCTGTTCCCACCAGCCAGACTGGAAACCTCAACATTTCTGAGGCTTTGGTAGAGTACTCAGAAGAATCTTGCTTTGGCAGTGAGGGATAATTTGCCCTGGTGTAAATGTTCTGATCTTGCCTAAAAATTGAAAGTCTCAAAAGAATCAAACTGTTTCAGGTAACACCAAACCCAGATTTGCAGGAAGCTTGTTTTTGGTGAGGTGGTTTGAAGAGGAGTGTGCATTATGGAAAGTCTGGCAGGGCTTGCTTTGATTGCTGGTGGAAATACTGGCCACAAATGGCCATGAGAACTCATATACTTCAGCCCATCATCAGTCATAACAAGAAACCCCAACCTGCTACCAACTGCTGATCCTGGAAGAACTTATGCATTTATAGATGAGTAATAAACAGAAAGGTACAACAAATCCACCTTTAAAAAGGATCAAAGGAACAGGAAAACCAAAAATGAGACATTACTAGAGAATGATACATCATGAAAGAACATGTCCCAGAAATGTTACCACAGATCAACTAGAAAATGTGATGGTACATATGACCAAGATCTTTTTTTAGTAGGAAAAAAACGCCTCTATCAAATCAAAATACAAGGTAGAACAATAGAGAGGTTCAAGAGAACTTGTAAGATATAACATGAGGATGGGAGGAGGTTTAACCAGGACTGGAACAGCTTAGAAAAGAAAAGAAGGAAAAATAAAACCATCCAGAAAGAAAGCCTCACTTAGAGCACAAGGAAGAATAGACGCTGAAGAAAACAAACATGCAAACAAACTAGGAACTCAAAAACAAACAAAAAAGTTTTAAGATATAGATGTCAGGATTGAGAATATTGAACAAAGAGAAGAGGCATGAACAAAATTAAAAATAATGAAAATGGTCTATATGGAAGACAAACAAGAGGGTTTGAGTATAAGCATGAGTAGAACCCTTAAAGAAAAGAAGTGAAATATTATATTAGAAACAATATTTAAATATTAAGAAGATTTTCACAAATGAAGGAAGATTGGGATCTTAGTCTAAATTGTCTTTATTTCTTTCAAGACCCAGTTCAAGATTGGTTTTCCCAGAAAGTTTTTTTGACGAACTGCACACTGAACTTACTCTATGCTCCTTCTTTTTTTTTTTAACATCTTTATTGGAGTAAAATTATTTTACAATGATGTGTTAGTTTCTGCTTTATAACAAAGTGAATCAGTTATACATACACATATGTCCCCATATCTCTTCCATCTTGTGTCTCCCTCCCTCCCACCCTCCCTATCCCACCCCTCTAGGTGGTCACAAAGCACCAAGCTGATCTCCCTGTGCTATGCGGCTGCTTCCCACTAGCTATCTATTTTACATTTGGTAGTGTATACATGTCCATGCCGCTCTCTCACTTTGTCCCAGCTTGCCCTTCCCCCTCCCCCTATCCTCAAGTCCATTCTCTAGTAGGTCTGCGTCTTTATTCCCATCTTGTCCCTAGGTTCCTCATGACCATTTTTTTTCTTTAGATTGCATACATATGTATTAGCATATGGTATTTGTTATTCTCTTTCTGACTTACTTCACTCTGCATGACAGACTCGAGGTCCATCCATATCACTACAAATAACTCAATTTCATTTCTTTTTTTTTTGCGGTACACAGGCCTCTCACTGTTGTGGCCTCTCCCGTTGTGGAGCACAGGCTCTGGACGCACAGGCTCAGCAGCCATGGCTCACGGGCCCAGCCACTCCACGGCATGTGGGATCTTCCTGGACCAGGGCACGAACCTGTGTCCCCTGCATTGGCAGGCGGACTCTCAACCACTGCACCACCAGGGAAGCCCAATTTCATTTCTTTTTAAGGCTGCATAATACTCCATTGTATATATGTGCCACATCTTCTTTATTCATCTGTTGATGGACTTACTCTATTCTTACAGCATAAATCGAAATGTTACAATGCATTTTTCCTTCACTGGTTTTTGTTGTTGTTTTTAGTTTGGACGATGAAACACTTTTCTGAAAAATGGGGCTACTTCTTTCTTCTTTCATGTCCTCTTTTGCACATTGTATAGACTCTGTGCAGAGTCAGTACAGTGTAGACAATGAAGCAAATATGTAAAATGCAAATTTTCTTTGTGCCTCAATGCAAGGTTGTCTGGGTGCTCATTTGGTGGTTCAGTTCTGTTACTGAGGATGCCAGTCAGCTCTCTGTTACTGAATTTCTGTTGCTCCTTAAACAAGTGAATAACTGAAAGGACAAATATTTGATCAGGACATTGGAAGTTAAAATTTGCTTTTCTTTCTCTATTGCCAAAAATTCTGAGTCAATTAAAGGTGCAGCATACTGCCAAGAATGCTGGACAAGGTATGAGGGCACTGAAGTTCTAGTGCAGGGCTAACCACTAACAAGTGATGGGCCCTCAAATAAGTCACTTGATCTTTGTTCTTTTGTAAATTCAGGATAGAACAATTCCTGTCTCTTTATGGACACTTAATAATTATGCTTTGAATGAAAGAATAATTAGTCTCAGTTTCCCCATATGTAAAATAAGGGGTGTGCACTAGCATGGTCTCTAAAAACTGTTTTCACCATGAAAATCTAAAAACTACTTCTGATTGGTAAACATTTATTCTGTGTGTTTCAATTGAGGCAACTCTGCAGATGACTGTTGTTTTTATGGAAGATGTGTTTGTGCCCACATGTGCTGTTTATATGCTCCATGTAGATTTTAACTTACACAACTTTCGAGAACAGCCAGACAAAAAGTCCAGAGGGCACACTGAAGGATTCTTACAGGAAGCTTA
Organism: Leucopleurus acutus; assembly: GCF_964270905.1. NCBI lineage: Eukaryota > Metazoa > Chordata > Mammalia > Artiodactyla > Delphinidae > Leucopleurus > Leucopleurus acutus. The sequence goes on along the minus strand of NC_139155.1, from coordinate 37,955,680 downwards.
TAACCTGTCTCCTTTGGCTAATTTGCAAAAGCATTTTTTGATTTAAAACAGAAGGAAGGCAAATCCCTAGGAGAAAACTCACATCCACTAATGTTCCTTCTGGAGTGAGTTATGAGAGGAAGCCCCAGATGGATTATAGGCAAAGGTTAAACTTTGAGACACTAATTTATTGAAAAGGTAAAGATAGTAAAAGAACAAAAAGTGCCCTGAATGCTATGTCCGAGCGTCCTTTTTGCCCCATGCCCCATGCATTCCAGTAATTTAAGGACCTCTAAAAAGAATATGTGCGTCTGTAGAGGCAATGTCACCCAGATTCCTAAGGAAAGTTTTTCTCCCTTGGAAACAATAGAAATGATCATTCCAGTTGGATTTTCCAATTAGACAAAACTGGCAAACTTTAAAAAAGACATTTCATTTTGAAAAAGAGCAAGCCTAATAGAGCTGTTTGGAGGTGAAAGTATCACAGCATCCAGTGGTATTCTGGAAAAATATTTTTGTGTACAGTGAATACAGTGATATTTAGTACCGTATTTCATCAATTTGAAAGTTTCCATTATTTTCACATTTCTAAAATCATTTTATTACCAATAACGTCTTACAATTGCTATGGGTTAGTTGAGAGTTGGGTCCAGTTGTCATCAAGTACAGATATGTGCACCTGGTTATTATTCTTGGTGGTGTATCCTGGCACCTATAACTTCTTAATATTTCAGTCAATATACCTTTTAAGGACCATTTGAGGGAGGAATATGCATACTGATTCTTTTCTGAAAAACTTCTGTGACACCATTCAGTAAGATAAAGAAAAAACACCTTCATCTAAACTTGTAGAATAGGGGGCTGTGGTTTGGAAGAAAGTTCTGGATACAATAATGGAGCAGTCTTTTAAGAAATTCTGCATCACCAACATGCTAGAAGAAGAGGACACGGAGGATAATAAATGTAAATCTTTATGTATTTTTGAAATATTAGTACTTAAATATGTAATTTTGTTTTTCCTTTTTTTCTTCCCAAATTCCTGCTACTAAGTCATGCATTCCCAGAACTGTCATTTGGCACTGTTGTCTGAGTACTCGGTGAAGAAGTTTTAATCAGGTGAACTTTGGAGAGTACACTTTAAAAACATAAATCTTGGGCTTCCCTGGTGGTGCAGTGGTTGAGAGTCTGCCTGCCAATGCAGGGGACATGGGTTCATGCCCTGGTCCAGGAAGATCTCACATGTCACGGAGTGGCTGGGCCCATGAGCCATGGCCGCTGAACCTGCACGTCTGGATCCTGTGCTTCACAATGGGAGAGGCCACAACAGTGAGAGGCCCACGTACCACAAAAAATACAAAAAATATAAATCTTTATGGGATTCTTCAAAAAGCATTTCTCTAAAAATGAGGTATGGTAGATGAATATATTAAAGATCCCACCTAATGGTCTCTGTATCCACACCCTTTGTAAATTGACTTTGCAACAAGAATTGGAGTCTATTTCTCTACCCCCTGAACCTGGGCTAGACTTGTGATTGACCTTGGCTGAAGAAATAAGATGGCAGTGATGGTGTGCCACTTCTGAGATTAGGCCTTAATAGGCCTTGCACACTTATGTGCTCTTTCAGAATGATGCCATCACCACACAGACAAATCTAGGATAGCCTGATGGGGGAGAGAGACCATGTGGAGGACAGTCCGATTGTCTTATCGAGGACATCCTAGACTACCTTTTATCCAGCCAGTGTTCAGATATGTGAGATAACCCAGCCAAGATCAGCAGAGTTAGCTTGCCTTATGTATGGCTGTCTAAAGACTTATGATTGAGCCCAATCAAGAACACAATTGCCCACTGAACTACGGACTCCTGAGCAATAAAAAATGCTTAGCATTTTAAGCCTCTGAGATATGGGGTGATTTGTTACACAGCAATAGCTCACTGATACATGAGGAACAGCATATGCTTCTCACATAAAATCAGGTCATTCTGAAGTTCCCATTAAGATGCTTTTACTGAAGGTGTTTTGGAGATTTTGAATCCCACATATCTATCTATTTCTGCATTCCCAGGAGTAGAAGCACTGAAATTCTGTATGACAGGCTGCTCTTGAGGTATTTTCAACTTAGTTGGAATCAGGATTTGCCAGAAATGTTGTGAGACAGCTTGTTTAAGTGAAATTTCCTGCTCAGTTTCTTTTTTTATGGGAGAAGGAGAAAGAGAAAAAAAACCATGATTTTTGGATGGAGTTCATCTGTGCTGGACTGAGAGGAACCAATGCATAAGGATCTTCAAGTTCTTTAGAAACTTTGGCAAAGTCTTAACCCACCTGAGAATTCTTAAAATTGAATGTTTGAAGTGTGATTCTAAATTAATAACACTGACATCACAAATTTCTCCCACAAATTAATCTCTCACTCCTCAAAAATATTCTGTTTACAAATTGCTCAGTCTTTCTATGGCTTTAAAAAAAAAAGATGGAAGTGTTCTTTTACTATCATACTTATAAATTACTGGAAAATTGTCTTTATTTCTTTCCAGGCCTCACATTGGAAGGGAAATTTTAGACACCTTACTATTTGGTTAATATTTTACATGTCAATTTTTCAATTCAAACCAGGGAACCAGAGAAGGGTATGAGTAAAACTTAAGCTATAGGTGCACATTTAGAAAAAAGAAAGAGCAAAAGATGAATATGTATGAAACATATTTAAAATGCCATATTTATGAGGAGAGGAAAAATATTGGAGCCTTGCTTTCCCTTTACATATTTTCAAAACACCACATGGGATTGAGTGGGACCAAGTGAAAAGTATAAAATTTGTTGAGTGTGGCGGGCAGGCATTTGAGTGTGGCGGTGAAGTAACAAGTTGGCAACGTGAATTGTCTGGGGCTGATGGGTGAGAAGACACACTGAGGCTTTGGGATTAAGTAAAGACACACATTCTCTAGTCTGCTTTTCAACGGGACATTTGATAGGATGCTTGCTCTCTTTCTATGTCAGTATATTTCATCCTAGAGGCTGAGAATGGCAAGGCCACCAGTTGCTTCTCAGGGGGCCAGGAGATGTGCTTGCTTTTGTATCTGTTGCATCCTTATTGCCTCTGTGCAAGCTCTGTATCTGCACCAAATCCCAGTGGTGGTAACAGCAATGCCACTTTGTTGCAATAGACTGTGAAAGGGAAGAAAAGGCCAGAAGAAACAGTCAGTTTGAGGGATTGTAAGGCAGTTGGCAATCATTTCATTCATTCTGTGCTCAGGCCTGTCATAGGCCCTGAGTGGTTGAAACAAGAAATGGAGGAGGGCTTCCCTGGTGGCGCAGTGGTTGAGAGTTTGCCTGCCGATGCAGGGGGACATGGGTTTGTGCCCTGGTCCGGGAAGCTCTCACATGCCACGGAGTGGCTGGGCCCGTGAGCCATGGCCACTGAGTGTGTGCGTCCGGAGCCTGTGCTCCACGATGGGAGAGGCCACAACAGTGAGAGGCCCACGTACCGCAAAAAATAAAAGAGTTGGAGGAGACAGGGGCTGCCCTCTCCAATGCAACAATTTCACATATTCATGACCAAACCATGAAAAACCACATGAGCTCAGGAGACATGGACAGAAGAGTTAGTATTCATGAAGAAGGTTCTGATTAAATAGGTATGAACAGCTGTTATTTACTATTATTTGTGAGTCCATGCAGCAATAAACATGAATAATTCAGATCCATGTATTAGCATAGAAGATCTCTAATACATATGGTTGAGTGAAAAAAAAAGCTTCAAGTTAAGACCTATAATGTAATACCACTTGGTATCATTATCAATCAACTTAACAAATCTATATATTTCTAACTTATAATGATAAAAATTCACAGAAGAGAATGGAGTGGCATGAACAAAACAGTTACCACTGTGAAGAGACTGAGATATGGGGAGGGCCTGGTCAGAAGTATTTTTGTATCTCATTACTATAATGCATTTATGTACTAACTGAATTAAATAAACAAATTAAAAATAATTAAAACAAGTGAACTATGGGTATAAATAAATAAAACTTATTTACCAGCATTACCCCCTCCCCATCATACACATAAAAACAAAGGCATTCACCTTTGGGTCCCTTATTTTCTGTCTAGAGAGATAAGATTTATAGATTGAGTTTGTATTTTGACAAAATGAAATATTCTCTTTTCTTTATTTCTGTAATTTTTTTCTTCTGAGTTCTCAACCACACCTCTCTTTTTTTCCCTTCCCTTTCCCAGTCTCTCTTCTTCCTTCTCAATTCCATGAATGTGTTGTTCTCTAAGGTTTGTCTTCAGCCCCTCTCCCTTTTTCTGGAAACTTCTACCCATTCCCACAGAATGAATCAAAAATAACCTTGAGCAGAATGACTTCCTTAATCTGGTTCCAGCTTCAGTTTTCCTATTCTGTTGGGCATCTCCCCTTGCAAGTTCTGCCACTATTTTGGGCTCAGTTTTTTCTAAACGTAAATTCATTTTCCCCCCACTCCCAATGGGTTTTTTATTCTTGATTTCTACCAAAGATTTTGCCATTTTTTCAGTTTCCCAGACTTAGAAGCCTAGTTTACTCTGTAATTCCCCCTTTCTTAGTTTCCTTATGATTCACAACTTCCCATCCAGTCTTTCTTTGCATCTATGCTTTCAGCTTCATTTGTACATTTCCTTATTAGATTCTATCAACCAAAAGCAGGACCAAAAACAAAGTGAGAAATTGAGCTACTTCTTTTGGCAACTGATGGCCTCTAAATGTTTTGTCTGATCTACATTGGTTATTTTGGTTTGAATTGCATGGTTACTACTTTTTCACTCTCAGTTATTAATCAATCACCAAGAATTTACCAAGTGCCAGTTTTACAATCAGCCATGGAAGATATTACAGGCATAAAAGATATGGGCTCTTCTTCTAAGGAGCTAATTGATGAAAGAAATCATCAATACATAATCATCAAGTGACTTGAAATAAATTTCACAGTAGCATGGAATATGTACAAAATGCAGTGAAAAATCCATAATTCTGCCCCCCGTCACTTCTTTACTTCCACAAACATTAACTATCTACTATGTGGTAGACACTAATCCAGGAGTTGGGAATATGCAACAATTATGTCAGATAATGCCTTGCCCTTGTGGGACTTCTATTCAAGGCAGGGAAATAGATACTAAATAGGTAGTAAGCAAGTAATTAAGATGATTACTGAGAGTAATAAATGCTATAGGAGAAAATAATACAGGGTGATATGACAGAAAGGGCCTGTGGATGAAATTTAGCTAGAAAGGTCAGAGAAGCTCTGTCTGAAGAGCTGATATTCGAGTTGAGAACTAAATGTCAAAAGGAGCCAGCTATGGGGAAACCTGGAGGTAGAGGGTCCTAGGCTGGGATTACTCCAAGAGCAAATATGCAAGATGGACATGAGCTTGGTGTGCTTGAGGAATTGCCATATGAAAGAGGCACTCAAGAATGATGAGAAACAGGGACTTCCCTGGTTGCGCAGGGTTTAAGAATCTATGTGCCAATGCAGGGGACACGGATTCGACCCCTGATCCAGGAAGATCCCACATGTTGCAGAGCAACTAAGCCTGTGTGCCACAACTATTGAGCCCGCATACCACAACTACTGAAGCCCACACACCTAGAGCCTGTGCTCAGCAACAAGAGAAGCCACTACAATGAGAAGCCCGTGCACCACAACAAAGAGTAGCCCCCGCTCACCACAGCTAGAGCAAACCCGTGTGCAGCAATGAAGACAAAATGCAGCCAAAAATAAATAAATTAATAAATAAATTAATTAATTAATTTATAAAAAGGGTGTATTAAAAAAAAAGAATGATGAGAAACAGACAGACAGGGTTGTATTGAATACCATGGGCCACACATTGGTTGACAGTTGGGAAGCTAGAACAGGACCTGTTTAGAAGGAGTAAAGTAAGTTCAGAAGGAAATTTCATAAATGTCCTCTCCATGACCATGCCTTGATGAGCAAGCAGCCCTTTCTGACCACACAGACTGTGAAAAGCCCCTCAAGAGCCCTCCTTCTGCTCCCACCACAAACATGTTTCTATGGAATAGCATTTAAGTCAGATAGATAAGCAGGGGAAAGAAGAAGGAATTGACAAGGGAAGGGAAAAGCAAAGTGAATCAACAACACTTTCCTAAGCGGTTTCCAGAGACATTTATCTATGCGAGAATGAGATGTTTGATATCCTGGTTGAGTAAGTTCTTGATTCTAGGTCATCAATTATGATAATAGAACAAATCAAAAAGTTTCCAGCAAACAGAAATTCTTCATTTCCTGGTTTCTACTCAAGTTTATTGATTGGACTATTGGGTAAAATGATACATTTCATGTAGAAATGCTAGAAAAGATTTTGGCTAGGTCCCTTGCTCTTTCCAATCTCAAAAGTGGTTCAAGGTGCCTGTGACAATTTGAATCATTTATTCCCCCTCTCCTTTGCTTACAGAAAAGGCCAGTGCTTCATAGATAAAATTGCCTTCACTCTTGTTATAGGAGAAATGGCCAAACATGTGTAGCCATATATATTATATATTGAACTGAAAGTGTCTACAACCTTCATTTTCTTCCAAAATATTCCTTCCACTTGTCTTCTAAGATGCTAAAGTTGCTTATCACTAAAATCCTGTTCCTTGAAGTTATATAACATAGATTCCTTTTTTGATAAATATATATTCCCAAGAAAGGAGGGAGGGCTCTCGTTGTGTGGCTCACTCATCATTCTGAATAGTAAAAATTACATAAGATTTGGAGTCCAAAGACCTAAGTTCAAGGTCGAGCTCCTCCTCTTGCTAGCTGTGTAACTTGGCAAATTGTTTAATTTGTTAAACAAGTTTCTTCCTCTGCTAAGCCTAAATTTCATCTGAGGTGCAAATGAGTATGTGCTGTAGTTTTGCAAATGTTAAAACATCAAATAAATGGAACTGTTGTAAATATTATTAATTGATTAGTAGAGTTTTTTTTTAAGATTTACTTTATTATCCTTTTGGAAGGTACTGAACTGGAATTTTGAAAGGATTTTGAACAGAAAATCCTGTGGCCTTTGGGTAAATTTGGAATATGAAAAGAATACTGTTTAGTGATTATTTACTCTGTGTTGGAGAAAATGCTAAGTGCCTTACATATCTTCTCATTTCATCATTACAACAGCCTGATGAGGTATATTTACAGCCAAAATAAAGTGAGAAATCAGGGTTCTATAAGTTAATGTACTTCCTTAAGGTTATATATTACTAACCAGTAGAGGTCTTCAAAGCTCAAGTCCTTAGGCAATCAGTAGCCCTGCCTTCCACTCCCCACAGTGCAAATGCTGGGTTTTAGAAGGAAGGCAGGGTTGCAAAATCTGAGAAATTAGAACTCAAGGTGAGTATCTGTTGAAGGTGATGTGAGATAGGAAAAAATGTGCTCACTTAGAGAGCAAGTTTGATCATATTTTTCCCAGTTTTGTTGGTAGGCAACACTTTGTAAATATGCACATTTTTTTCTGATTCTAATATTCTTCTTTGCTGTATATTTGGTACTAAGATAAAAAGGTACCACAAAATCTCCATTCTTTCCAAAATAATTACCACTTAGACTCCATTCTGTGACTTGTATCCAAAGGAAGAGTATCATGATCGTTGTCACCTTTCTTATCCCCCCCTCTCCCATAAGTACCTGGTTTTATCTTTGAACCATTATGTTATACCCCAACACTCTAACTTTCCACTTACAAGATAGTAATTTTGCTAAGAGCAATAAGTGGCAAGAGAAAAGAGGGTCAACTGGTGCTGAAATAAAGGATTCGGAGCAAGTGACAGAGACCTGACTAAAAGCTACAGCAGAGATGATGGAATCCAAGGAAACACCCTCTGTTTTGTGAATGGAGATTTCCTTTTAAACAGTATTATTTGCTTCCTGGTCTTAATTATTTCATGTGACTATTATCTTCCAAGTAATCGTTCTAAATTCTTTAAGAAGAAGGCCATGAATTGAATTTATATGCAATTCTAACAATGTTTAGCCAAGGTTTGAGGGGAAAGTATTCATTTCTCTGTAAATTATGATGAATGAATTGCATGTATACATACATGAATTAATGAATTTCTCTCCTTGTGATGGCATAGCAGCATGGCATTTATAATTTCTCTCATGGCGTTTTAGTTGGTTTAGTGACTTTTTATTGGACAATTACTGCACAATTGATTTCTATACCTCTCAACCACCATTTAAAAAGTCAAATTTAGAGAGCAAAATGACTGTCCGTTTGCAGAAATGTCTTTCCTTTCCTCAAGAAGACCCAGGCTCTTACCTTCTTCTACCTATGCCTGAAAATCTGCCCTAAGTAATAAAAATGATTGAAAGGCACCTTGAAAATACAAAGTGCCATCTAAATGCTAACTGAGGCAATAACAAGACAGTAATAATAAACTGCTTTCTGATAAACATCACTTTCAAGCCCAGGGGAGACATTTTGCAGGGAGAAAGCAGAATAGGTCCTGTGCTTGTCCCTGGGCCATGCCTCACTCTGAATCATACTGTTCTCCTCCATGTGGGCATTATAATTTGCAATGGTCATGAAACAGTACTGGGTGTAAAATTATTCTCATCACCCACATTGTGGAAAGCAATGCGTAGCCAAGAAATCCATTCCCTGACAATCACCAGGGTTACTTCACTCAAGCTGATTGTTTAGAAAATAAATAAACTTAGGAGGGAGTATGCAAGGACTGCTCAGCTCCCCCTTGGTTTCAGCTAGGCCCCTGATATAGCTGCAGCATCCACTCCAGTTTTGTTCAGCCCTGCATCAAGTTGTATCAAGGAACTAACTCACTGGGGACCCAGAGGAGTTATCACCCAATATGATTGGATTTGAGAGGCTTTCAGGAGTCTCCTTGCCATGGACCTCCTCTCTGAGTCTATACCCCTTTCTCTGATGAGAAATATGAAAGCAAGGACAGAGAGCATGGGCTTAGGGAAGAGTTCAATGGGAGATTGGGAGAAGAAAAGGATCCAGAGAATAAAAGGTTGATCTAGGAGTGCATACCTGTAAGAAATGCAGAGGGTTTTCTAGGAGAAGTAGTCAACCCAAGAACCCTGCAAGGCAGAGAGGAGGCACACTGGATTTTGGCAACAGAAAGAGAGGAAGGATACATGAAAAGGGGAAGTCCAGGTATGAAGACAGTGTTGTCCATACTGATTTTGTATGAATGATGTTCTCTCCTGATGAACATTTTACAAAAAAAACATTCTCATTCTTCCAGTTGGACCCCTCATTTTTGGCTAAGATCCCATGGTACTCCTTCATCCTCTTCTTATCTCTCTGTAGAGTCCAACTGGACACGTCCTTTTCACAGCTGCCTACTCCACCTGGATGTCCCACAAGCACCTCACTACTTATCCAAAAAGACTCAATATCTTCAGCTTCCCGGAGCTACTTCCTTCCCTGACTTCCTCCCTGCAGTGACTTGATGTCACCATTCCCCGCCATCAGAATCTAGTTGTCATTCTTAATTCCTTCCCCCTTTCCTACTACCTGCTTCCCTTGTGGACCAAAATGCCTGATTCATCCCTTCCTTTCCATTCCCAGTGTTACTCCTAAATATCAACACTTTGAGGTAAAAGATCATGGCATGATCTGAGCTGAGTTTACCTCCATTCTATAGGCTGGGAGAGGGACTGCTGTGAAGTTGGGACCTTTTTCTTGGGCAAAGGAGGGGGTCTCTGAAAGAAGCTGAGTTTAAGTGAAACCCCTTTTAGAGCTATAAAGACAGAAAACAGGCTTTCATTTATTATCATACATACCTTTCAGGCCTGAGATCAAACATACAAGGATTTAAAAATATATAACATTTATGGCTTTCAGTTTTTTATGGTTTTGTTATTCCTCTACATATTCCCCTGAATTATTAGCAATACAATCCTCATAAGGAAAGGACCTGAGTGCTTATTTCAGTGGTAGTAAGGAACTGAGCTGCTGGGAGAAAGATGAAGGATGCATGTAGTCTTGGGGAGAAGAACCCTAAGAGACAGAGTGGGTGGTGGCAGCTACCAAGAACAGAGAAGAGTAGAAGCAAGCTGTATTTCTGTATTCCTCACTCTTCTGCCCCCAGCAAGAAATACATAGAGCAAAGGCAAGGCCCACGGAATTCTTAGGACAAAGTCACTGTATATAGACATTTCACATATGCTCTCTCTAGTATGCATTTTAACTCTTCATTTAGGCATACTTATTTTTTTTTATTTCAAATAAGGAAACTGGGGATCCGTGGCTTTAGTGGACACTTATTATTTTCCTATGGCCAATGTCCCTTCCCATATCTCTATTCCTATTAGTTTTTCCATCTGGTGAGGCTGTTCTAGTCCTACTTCTTCTGCTCTAAGTCTATACATCTGATCCATGCTGACTAATCAAAATATTCCATTCCTCTGGTGAGGAGTCTAGAATGGCCTTATAACCCAATGACCAAAATCCTTTCTCAGGGATTGATGGAGATAATTTGAAAGAGTGATGTCTCTCTTTCTAGGACATGAGTAGGCAGGACCATGTAGGTTCACAAATTCCCATGGCCGTCTTTGCTGCTTTGTGGAATGAACATACTGAGAATTAAATCAGAGAAAAACTGAGCCAGGAGACATGATGGAGACAATGACAGAGATGAAGGCAATGATGGAGCTCCTTAGAGACCTCATGCCTTGGCTTCCCTCAGACCTTTACCCAAACATCACCTCTAACCACCTGGTAAAAAAATAACCAATCCTGTTTGGCCTAACCTTATGCTGTTTTTCTCCATATCATTTAACACCATCTGTCATGTTATGTATTTAGAAGTTGTCTGCTTTGTTCACTGTTATATCTTCAGCACCTAGAACAACTCTTTACCCAAAGAAGGCAACCAGCCAATATTTGTGGAATGAATAAATGAGTCATTTGCACTACTGGATCCAGTTCTGACTAAAGGAGTCCCCAGCCCTTGGATTTCCCAGTCACTAAAGCTGATATAGTCCCTTTTCTAAAATGCAAGCTTGAGTTGAATTTTTGACACTTGAAAATAAGAGCCGTGACTAATAAGAAGGTAGAGTGCCATGTCCACAGTCCCACAGCTGGTCTGAGATAGAGCCATGGGTGAACCCAAGTCTCACAGACTCAGAACCACTGCTTTTCTAGATGTCAGTGTCTCCTTGGGGTGTGATCCATTTACTCCCTGACATTACAGCATGAGGGACTTTGAGAAATCATTTTCTCCCAGCAGCTGAGACATTGGTCAGCTGAGGAGGAGAAAAGGCTTAAAAGGTGGAAGTAGGAGTCTGAAGCTAACTGTACATTAGGAAGGATCCGAATGTGATGATTTCTTATGATTTCCCTTTGTCCAAACTGGTTTTTTTTTTTTTTTTTTGCTTAACATCTTTATTGGAGTATAATTGCTTTACAATGGTGTGTTAGTTTCTGCTGTATCACAAACTGAATCAGCTATACGTATACATATATCCCCATATCCCCTCCCTCTTGCATCTCCCTCCCACCCTCCCTATCTGACCCCTCTAAGTGGTCACAAAGCACCAAGCTGATCTCCCTGTGCTATGCAGCTGCTTCCCACTAGCTATCTACTTTATATTTGGTAATGTATATATGTCCATGCCACTCTCTCACTTCATCCCAGCTTACCCTTCCCCATCCCACTGTCCTCAAGTCCATTCTCTACATCAGCATCTTTATTCATAACCTGCCCCTAGGTTCCTCAGAACCACTTTTTTTTTCTTTTTAGATTCCATATATATTTGTTAGCATACGGTATTTGTTTTTCTCTTTCTGACTTACTTCACTCTGTATGACTGACTCAAGGTCCATCCACCTCACTACGAATAACTCTATTTCATTTCTTTTTATGGCTGAGTAATATTCCATATGTGTCACATCTTCTTTATCCATTCATCTGCTGATGGACACTTAGGTTTCTTCCATGTCTTGGCTATTGTAAATAGTGCTGCAATGAACCTTGTGGTACATGGCTCTTTTTGAATTACGCTTTTCTCAAGGTATATGCCCAGTAGTGGGATTGTTGGGTCGTATGGTAGTTCTGTTTCTAGTTTTCTAAGGAACATATATACTGATCTCCATAGTGTATGTATCAACTTACATTCCCAGCAACAGTGCAAGAGGGTTCCTTTTTCTCCACACCCTCCCCAGCATTTATTGTTTGTAGATATTTTGATAACAGCCTTTCTGACCTGTGTGAGGTGATACCTCATTGTAGTTTTGATTTGCATTTCTCTAATGGTTAGTAATGTTGAACATCCTTTCGTGTGTTTGTTGGCAATCTGTATATCTTCTCTGGAGAAATGTCTATCTAGGTCTTCTGCCCATTTTAGGATTGGGTTGTTTGTTTTTTTGATATTGAGCCACATGTGTTGCTTGTATATTTTGGAGATTAATCCTTTGTCAGTTGTTTCATTTGCAAATATTTTCTCCCATTCTGAGGGTTGTCTTTCCATCTTATTTATAGTTTCCTTTGCTGTGCAGAAGCTTTTAAGTTTCATTAGGTCTCATTTGTTTATTTTTGTTTTTATTTCCCTTTCTCTAGGAGGTGGGTCAAAAAAGATCTTGCTGTGACTTATGTCATAGAGTGTTCTGCCTACGTTTTCCTCTAAGAGTTTTATAGTGTCCGGCCTTACATTTAGGTCTTTAATCCATTTTGAGTTTATTTTTTTGTATGGTGTTAAGGAGTGTTCTAATTTTGTTCTTTTACCTGTAGCTGTCCAGTTTTCCAGCACCACTTATTGCAGAGGCTGTCTTTTCTTATGTGTATGGGTCTGTCTCTGGGATTTCTATCCTGTTCCATTGATCTATATTTCTGTTTTTGTGCCAGTACCATACTCTCTTGATTATTGTAGCTTTGTAGTATAGTCTGAAGTCAGGGAGCCTGATTCCTCCAGTTCCAGTTTTCTTTCTCAAGATGGCTTTGGCTCTTCAGGGTATTTTGTGTTTCCATACAAATTGGGAAATTTTTTATTCTAGTTCTGTCAAAAATGCCTATGGTAGATTGATAAGGATTGCACTGAATCTGTAGTGTGCTTTGGGTAGTATAGTCATTTTCACAATGTTGATTCTTCCAGTCCAAGAATATGGTATATCTTTCCATCTGTTTGTATCATCTTTAATTTCTTTCATTAGTGTCTTATATTTTCTGCATATAGGTCTTCAGTCTCCTTAGGTAGGTTTAGTCCTAGGTATTTTATTCTTTATTTTTGCAATGGTAAGTGGGAGGGTTTCCTTAATTTCTTTCTCTGGTCTTTTGTTGTTAGTGCATAGGAATTGGAAAGATTTCTGTGCATTACTTTTGTATCCTGCAACTTTACCAAATTCATTGATTAGCTCTAGTAGTTTTCTGGTAACATCTTTAGGATTCTTTATGTAGAGTATCATGTTATCTGCAAACAGTGACAATTTTACTTCTTCTTTTCCAATTTGAATTCCTTTTATTTCTTTTCTTCTCTGATTGCTGTGGCTAAAAATTTCAAAATTATGTTGAAAAATAGTGTTGAGAGTGGGCAAACTTTTCTTGTTCCTGATCTTAGTGGAAATGGTTTCAGATTTTCACCATTGAGAATGATGTTGGCTGTGGGTTTGTCATATATGGCCTTTATGATGTTTAGGTAAGTTCCCTCTATGCCTACTTTCTGAAGAGATTTTATCATAAATTGGTGCTGAATTTTGTCAAAAGCTTTTTCTGTATCTATTCAGATGATCATATGGTTTTTACCCTTCAGTTTGTTAATTTTGTTTACCACATTGATTGATTTGTGTATATTGAAGAATTCTTGCATTTCTGAGATAAACCTCACTTGATCATGCTGTATGACCCTTTTAATGTGCTGTTGGATTCTGTTTGCTAGTATTTTGTTGAGGATTTTTACATCTATGTTCATCAGTTATATTGGCCTGTAGTTTTGTATTTTTTTGTGACATCTTTGTCCAGTTTTGGTATCAGGGTGATGGTGGCCTCGTAGAATGAGTTTGGGAGTGTTCTTCCCTCTGCTATATTTTGGAAGCGTTTGAGAAGGATAGGTGTTAGCTCCTCTTCTCTAAATGTTTGATAGAATTTGCTTGTGAAGCCATCTGGTCCTGGGATTTTCTTTGTTGGAAGATTTTTTTTATCACAGTTTCAATTTCATTACTTGTGAGTGGTCTGTTTATATTTTCTATTTCTTCCTGTTTCAGTCTCAGAAGGTTGTGTTTCTCTAAGAATATGTCCATTTCTTCCAGGTTGTCCATTTTATTGGCGTATAGTTGCTTGTAGTAATCTCTCATGATCCTTTGTATTTCTGAAGTGTCACTTTTTACTTCTCCTTTTTCATTTCTAATTCTATTGATTTGAGTCTTCTCTCTTTTTTTCTTGATGAGTCTGGCTAATGATTTATCAGTTTTATCTTCTCAGAGAACCACCTTTTAGTTTTATTGATCTTTGCTATCATTTCCTTCTTTCTCTTTCATTTATTTTTGATATGATCTTTATGATTTATTTCCGTCTCCTAACTTTGGTTTTTTTTTTTAATATTCTTCCTCTAATTGCTTTAGATGTATGGTTAGGTTGTTTATTTGAGATTTTTCTTTTTTCTTGTGGTAGGATTGTAATGCTGTAAACTTCCCTTTTAGAATTGCTTTTTTTGCATCCCATAGGTTTTGGGTCATCATGTTTCATTGTCATTTGTTTCTAGGTATTTTTTTATTTCCTCTTTGATTTCTTCAGTGATCATTCGGTTATTTAGTAATGTATTGTTTAGTTTCCATGTGTTTGTATTTTTTACATTTTTTTCCTGTAATTGATATCTAGTCTTATAACATTGTGGTCAGAAAAGATACTTGATATGATTTCAATTTTCTTAAATTTCCCAAGGCTTGATTTATGACCAAAGATATGATCTATCCTGGAGAATATTCCATGAGCACTTGCGAAGAAAGTGTATTCTGTTGTTTTCAGATGGAATGTTCTGTAAATATCAATTAATTCCATCTTGTTTAATGTGTCATTTAAAACCTGTGTTTCCTTATTTATTTTTCTTTTCTCTTCGGATGATCTGTCCATTGGTGAAAGTGGGGTGTTAAAGTTCCCTATTATTATTGTGTTACTGTCTATCTTCCCTTTTATGGCTGTTATCATTTGCCTTATGTATTGAGGTGATCGTATGTTAGGTGCATAAATATTTTAAATTGTTATATGTTTTTCTTTGATCCCTTTATCATTATGTAGTCTCCTTCTTTGTCTCTTGTAATAGTTTTTATTTTAAAGTCGATTTTTTCTGATATGAGAATTGCTACTCCAGCTTACCTTTGATTTCCATTTGCATGGAATATCTTTTTCCATCCCCTCACTTTCAGTCTGTATGTTTCCCTATGTCTGAAGTGTGTCTCTTGTAGGCTGCATGTATACAGGTCTTGTTTGTGTATCCATTCAGGCAGTCTATATCTTTTGGTTGGAGCATTTAATCCATTTACATTTACGGTAATTATCAATATATATGTTCTTATTACCATTTTTTTAATTGTTTTGGGTTTGTTATTGTAGGTCTTTTCCTTCTCTTGTGTTTCCTGCCTAGTGAAGTTCCTTTAGTATTTGTTGTAACATTGGTTTGGTGGGCCTGAATTCTTTTAACTTTTGCTTGTCTGTAAATATTTTAATTTCTCCATCAAATGTGACTGAGATCTTTGCTTGTTAGAGTAATGTTGGTTGTAGGTTTTCCCCTTTCATCACCTTAAATGTGTTCTGCCACACCCTTCTGGCTTGCAGAGTTTCTGCTGAAAGATCAGCTGTTAACCTTATGGGGATTCCCTTGTATGTTATTTTTCCCTTGCTGCTTTTAATATATTTTCTTTGTATTTAGTTTTTGATAATTTGATTAATATGTTTCTTGGCATGTTTCTCCTTGGATTTATCCTGTATGGGATTCTGTGCACTTCCTGGACTTGATTGACTATTTCCTTTCCCATATTAGGGAAGTTTTCAACTATAATCCCTTCAAATATTTTCTCAGTCCCTTCCTTTTTCTCTTCTTCTTCTGGGACCCCTATAATTCGAATGTTGGTACATTTAATGTTGTCCCGGAGGTCTCTGAGACTGTCTTCAATTCTTTTCATTATTTGTTTCTTTATTCTGCTGTGTGGTAGATATTTCCACTATTTTATCTTCCTGGTCACTTATCCATTTTTCTGCCTCAGTTATTCTGCTATTGTTCCTTCTAGATAATTTTAAATTTCATTGATTGTGTTTTTTCATCATTGTTTGTTTGCTCTTTAGTTCTTCTAAATCCTTGTTTAATGTTTCTTGTATTTTCTCCATTCTATTTCCAAAGTTTTGGATCATGTTTACTCTCACTACTCTGAATTCTTTTGCAGGTAGAATGCCTATTTCCTCCTCATTTGTTTGGTCTGGTGGGTTTTTACCTTGCTCCTTCATCTGCTGTGTATTTCTCTGTCTTCTCATTTTTCTTAACTTACTGTGTTTGGGGTCTCCTTTTCACAGGCTGCAGGTTCGTAGTTCCCATTGGTTTTGGTGTCAACCCCCAGTGGGTAAGGTTGGTTCAGTGGGTTGTGTAGGCTTCCTGGTGGAAGGGACTGGTACCTGTGTTCTAAAGGATGAGGCTGGATCTTGTCTTTCTTGTGGGCAAGACTGCATCTGGTGGTCAAGACCACATCTGGTGGTGTGTTTTGGGTGTCTGTGACCTTATTATGATTTTAGGCAGTCCCTCTGCTAATGGGTGGTTTTGTGTTCGTGTGTTGCTAGTTACTTGGCATGGGGTGTCCAGCACTGGAGCTTACTGGTCGTTGAGTGGAGCTGGGTTTTAACATTGAGATGAAGATCTCTGGGAGAGCTCTCTCCAATTAATATTACAAGGGGCCGGGAGTTCTCTGCTGGACTAGTGTCCTGAACTTGACTTTCCCACCACGGAGTCTCAGGCCTGAAACCTGGCCAGAGCACAAAGACCCTGTCAGCCACATGGCTGCACCATTATGGAGAAGATGGACTGAAGCCAGGAGAGAGCTAGAGGATGGGAGACCTGTCAGAAGGCTTGTTTGATGAAATCAGGCAAAGAATAGTGAAATTCTGTACCCAGGCTCTACTTGCGATGGGGAAAAGGGTGCCTTGGAAAACCGAGTGTGCCATTCCACCCAAACAGGGTAATTAATTCACTCTTTTACCAGGGCCAATCATCTTTATGGAGACATTTTATGATTAATTTAGATTCTTCCAAGCTTTAGCTGGGTCTGAGTCTGAAAAAAAAACAAAAAACAAAAAATTCCACAGATTCCTTGTGCTGGACAGGTCTGTGATGATCAAGTGAAAACTTTATATCTCCTCCCTGGGGGTGGGGGAAGAGAGAAGCATGGTCTACCCTTGATGAGTCTGGTGTTACGTAGCCATAGATAGATTATTCCATGTACATTTGAAGTAAAATATACTACTAAACTAAATTTTAGTTGTGGATATTTATTTTATTGAGTAAAACCTCTTCCTTACAAACTCCATGGTTTGTCTAACAGAAATATCATCATTTGACCAAAACCAAGAAGAGAGAGGCCTAGAGGTCCATGCACTGAATGAGTAAAGAAGGCTGAAGATCTTCCTCCTGAAAAGTGCTGGCAGAATTAAGACGTCATTAGTCCATTTTTGTGTTCCCAGGATTATTTTCTCTCCAGTTTCTCTTTTCCCTCAAACTCTTTCTTCCCCTTTCAGTACTTGCTCTCAGACTCCTCATTTTTAACAAGCTGAAGTGACCAAAATTAGCCTAAACCACAGCTCTTCCATGGGAAATGTGCACTCTGATCACAAAGGAGTAGTCCATTGAAGCTAAAAGTATGCATTTCAATAGGGGAATTTTGGGCACAGTGACCAACTGGGGGTACTGTGAGTGCTCACATCCTGACTTCTCCTTATGCCATCAAAGTTCAATCAATTCATTGCACTGGACATGGAAATTCAAATGGGACTAGAGAGAGTACTTCAGCCATTTTAATATTACATGTGAGTATTTAGGCTTCCAGGTGATTTTAATGCAACTTGAAGCTGTGGAAGGACATTGCTAGTGTGTGAGCCCTGAGTGGGGCAGGTGAGCCCAATGGACTGAGAAGGCAGGGCTCTTTCAGGATGAGGCATGGTGTGCTGTTATGCTGGATGTCAAGGGTGGGAGACCGCCACCTGACCTACCACGGGGAGAAGCAGTCTACCCTCCTTCTGGAGGCTTCCCCCAGCATATGGATGGCTCAGGACATAGCGAATCTCCTATTGTTTTGATTCCCCAACTCCAGTGGCTTTTCTCTTGATCTATCTTAACAGACTCATTCCAGAACCACATTGTCAACCATCACACTCAGACACACACTCTCTAGTTACCACAGATACCACAGCTGGTATCTAGGGCCTCTCTTTGTTTGCCTATATCATTTTTCCTTGAAATATAGAACCTGTTCAATCTCCACATCTGTCTACAACTCAGCCCTCCTAGTTATTTAACCTCTCTAATCTTTAATCCCTTCACGTGAAAAAAGGAAATACTATTTAGAACCCACCATGCGGACATTTTGTGAGGATTATATGCGTTAACACAAGTAGGTGAGGTTAAGATTTCCTGCAATGCCTTGGCTTCATTTGGGGTGAGCACCCAACAAGTGGTGGCCCTGGTGACAGGGATGGTGACTGTGTGTAAAAGTTGAGACACAGGGAACTTCTCTCTCTCTTTCCATACCCTCTGTACACACACTTTGTAACTGTCCTATCATTGCTGGAGTAGGGAGGAGAGGGTGTCAGAGCCTAGAGTGTGCATGGTGTCAGACTTTCTTAATAAGCAGGTTGCTATACCAAGTTTTTAATTCTCCCCTGGTATTTCCCATCTCATTATTGGGCAAAGTCTTGTCCCTGGGGTAAAACAAGCCATGACTCACCATTTCTCTTTCATCCTCTCCAAGGGAAGACTTGCGTAGGTAATTTAGGTCAGGATCTGCTCTATAAAGCTGGCAACATTGTCTTTCTCTATTCCTGCAAGCATGCCTCAACTTGTCTGCCCCTAGCTTTGGGACTGGGTAGTGGCACAGGAGGATTTCCCCTTGAACTTCATAACTAAGCAGCATGGTTGCATCCACCTTTCACCAGACAGACCTATGCTGAGATCTCATCCATAAATAAATGGGTACTTTTACCCCAATGTGAAATCATTCCTGTGTGTCTAGCTCCCTGGTAGGTCAGTGATAGAATGGGCCTCGTCTAAGGTAGAATACTGATTGACCATTTTTCTGTGTGTGTGATACTGCCCAAACCTGAATCTTACCTCTCTATAACTCCTATCACCTCCACCTTTATCCCTTCTACCATTACTATCCCAGTGAAACCATACCTTATTCCGCCCAAGGAAATGAAACCCCTTGATTTGTATTTTAAATCATTCTGGTGACAGTATGGAATTAAGTAGGGAAGCAAAAGTCCAAATGATAAATGATAATAGTGTGGGGACTGAGAGGAGAAAACCAAATTAAGAGATAGTAGGGGATGAAATGGAGAATGGAGAGGACATGAGGAAGGGCTACATGAGAGAGAGGGTTATAGGTTTTGGGGATAGATGGCAGTAGTATTTGTCAAACCCAGGAAGTGATCACATTTTGGAAAGAAATAACAAGCCACTGAAGAGTACTAGACAGTCATGATTCCAGTCTGTAGATCAAGTGTAGGTCAAAATATTGAAATAAGTGCCTCTCTGCAACACCATAATGCCCCAGGCAACAGATACCTTCTTAACCATGCTAAATGTGCATGTTTTACAACTTGTACATTCCCTTGCTTGCATTAAAAATTCCCATGCGGTATGGTACTGGCACAAAAACAGAAAGATAGATCAATGGAACAGGATAGAAAGCCCAGAGATAAACCCACGCACATATGGTCACCTTATCTTTGACAAAGGAGGCAGAAATGTACAGTGGAGAAAGGACAGCCTATTCAATAAGTGGTGCTGGGAAAACTGGACAGCTACATGTAAAAGTATGAAATTAGATCACTCCCTAACACCGTACACAAAAATAAGCTCAAAATGGATTAAAGACCTAAATGTAAGGCCAGAAACTATCAAACTCTTAGAGGAAAACATAGGCAGAACACTCTATGACATAAATCACAGCAAGGTCCTTTTTGACCCACCTCCTAGAGAAATGGAAATAAAAACAAGAGTAAACAAATGGGACCTAATGAAACTTAAAAGCTTTTGCGCAGCAAAGGAAACCATAAAGAAGACCAAAAGACAACCCTCAGAATGGGAGAAAATATTTGCAAATGAAGCAACTGACAAAGGATTGATCTCCAAAATTTATAAGCAGCTCATGCAGCTTAATAACAAAAAAACAAACAACCCAATCCAAAAATGGGCAGAAGACCTAAATAGACATTTCTCCAAAGAAGATATACAGAGTGCCAACAAACACATGAAAGAATGCTCAACATCACTAATCATGAGAGAAATGCAAATCAAAAATACAATGAGATATCATCTCACACCAGTCAGAATGGCCATCATCAAAAAATCTAGAAACAATAAATGCTGGAGAGGGTGTGGAGAAAAGGGAACCCTCTTACACTGTTGGTGGGAATGTAAATTGATACAGCCACTGTGGAGAACAGTATGGAGGTTCCTTAAAAAGCTACAAATAGAACTACCATATGACCCAGCAATCCCACTACTGGGCATATACCCTGAGAAAACCATAATTCAAAAAGAGTCATGTACCAAAATGTTCATTGCAGCTCTATTTACAATAGCCCAGAGATGGAAACAACCTAAGTGTCCATCATCGGATGAATGGATAAAGAAGATGTGGCACATATATACAATGGAATATTACTCAGCCATAAAAAGAGACGAAATTGAGCTATTTGTAATGAGGTGGATAGACCTAGAGTCTGTCATACAGAGTGAAGTAAGTCAGAAAGAGAGAGACAAATACCGTATGCTAACACATATATATGGAATTTAAAAAAAAAAATGTCATGAAAAACCTAGGGGTGAAACAGGAATAAAGACACAGACTTACTAGAGAATGGACTTGAGGCTATGGGGAGGGGGAAGGGTAAACGGTGACAAAGCGATAAAGAGGCATGGACATATATACACTACCAAACGTAAGGTAGATAGCTAGTGGGAAGCAGCCGCATAGCACAGGGAGATCAGCTCGGTGCTTTGTGACCGCCTGGAGGGGTGGGATAGGGAGGGTGGGAGGGAGGGAGATGCAAGCGGGAAGAGATATGGGAATATATGTATATATATAACTGATTCATTTTGTTGTGAAGCTGAAACTAACATACCATTGTAAAGCAATTATACTCCAATAAAGATGTTAAAAAAAAAAAAATTCCCATGCCAATACATCATTCCTAGTGATGGTTATTATTATGATAAACTAAATCACATTCATATGTTAGTAACCAGTAATAACCAGTATTAGTTTTCATCTCCCAGCAGCATTTTAGACACATAGGTTCAACTAAGAAAATTGAATTCCAGTGATAGAAATATTGGTTTTCACCTATTAAGGCAGTGTGAAAATTTTGAAATGCTCATCCCTTAATGTGTGTGTGTGTGTGTGTTTATATATGTGTGTGCATGTATATGTGTAGATATATAATCTTTTTGTAATATCCCACCATAGTACCTTGAAGGTGTCACCCACATTTTTAATTGTAGGGAAGACCATGTTGCACCTTCTCATATGCATCATTGCCTTTGTGCTCACTGAGTTGGGAAGCAAATCTGTTCCTTCTCCATCTTTCTCTTCTTATTTATTTATTTATGGTAGATTGATTTTGAATAATGGTTACACTGATAATATACTTCTAATTAAACATTCAGTGTTCTCTATTTTCTTGGTAAATATCATACTTTGGAGGTAACTTAAATGTAGTATGTAACCTGATGAAATAAGTCTGATAAATTTGTGTTTTCCTTTAATTTATTAAGCAGCTGTTGATTTCTTGGTTGGTCAATATCATCATTTATTAAGTTGAAGTTATTGTTCATTGGTCAACTATGACTTTCCAAATTAAAGCATTTAAAAAAATATTAACAATAGGTATGCTCACATACACATTCTTGAGCTTCCTTTTATTAGCATTGTATTGAAGCAGAATTCATCTTTAGTCTTGTGAACCAGAAACATTTATTCAATGGGTTCTCTGAACTCATAGATTACCTTACTCAATATTAACAATTTCCACTTGTAATGGATGTTTCATGGTATGGCCCTAGCACATGTTACTAATGTTGTGTGTTAGGGACCCAGGACTGGTTTTAGCCTCCTGTGGATGTGTGGCAGGCAGCCTCCTACTTCTTATCATTTGCCAAATTTGCACAGACCTCACCAGCCAAAAAAATATTCCTCGAGGCTGATAGTCATGTTTCCTGAAGTTGTCAGAGATTCATAGATGTGGGGAGCTCCCTGAGATGATTGTTTTGAAGCTTCCACTCAGTGCTGGAATTCTTTCTACATTTCCCCCACAGATCTTATTATAAGAAAGCGCTTATGTGTACTGGATCTGAATTCATTATCTATAGCTTCTATGCAGTGGTGATGTTTGTACCTTCTAGAACATGCTCCCTTCTGATATTTAAATGATTATTTTACTGCCATATAATTCCACCATTGGAACTCTGTTTCTTGGAATTTCTTTCCCTTAAGTCCTCTTTCAAGAAGAAAACAGATGTGTGAGACTCATTGGATCATCTTTCCATTAAGAGTATAATGCCTCAGGAAATTAAGAATAGTTTTCTGGAAAGAGGTAGCTTTCCTAATTCTGGACAACTGTAACATAGAAAGAAAGGAGGATATGACAATGTTATATAAGAATTTACTAATCACTACTGTTCCCATATCACAGTAATAAAATGTCAACATATGGAGAGTAGGGGCACTATAACTATCTAAAATGTGATAGAACATAACATATTTGAGTCCATGAAGCTAGATATGTAAATGATGAAAAAATAAGCTTTAATTGTTTTCTAAGAATAAACTATTATAAATATTTCATCAATATGGAACTAAAAACAAAAATAAAATATGAGTGTTCTGTTATGAAAGAACATACCAGTCTTACCTCAACCCATACCTTGCCAATCAGTTTTCTGCTCATTTTAGTAAGGGTAGGGTGTTATACCAGGGGATGGCACCATTATGTGATCCATCACTACTATCATTTTGCTACTTCTACATCACTATGCTATAAATGTGGTCTATGAGTAATAATGAGAACAAAATGTAAAGTTTGTACAGTTCTGGGTAGAATGAATTTTATAATGGAAACTAATACTTTACTGGTGTTATGAGAATAAAAGAGAACAGTACTTCAGCATCATCACCACCAGCATCACTTGTATCATCACCATTGATTACCACCACCACTGTAGTTCTTTTCTTCTTTACCTCTGTCCAACTCTCTTTTGCAATATCTCTTCACACTTACCATTTTCTCTAGAGAAACTCTCCAGCATCTCCAGTGCCATCAGGTTTTATGCTTTCCAATTTGTGCCGATATTTTGTCCCTCTTTTACATCCAGATCAAAACCCATCCCTTCCTTGAACTTCTCCTTGATGGTCTTAACACATGGGCTCCCTCTCTCCCCTCAATCTTGTTCATGTCATGTTTATGTCATGCATAATATACTTCTAAGTATATTATATTCTATTAATTGTGTTAATAACTTATTTCCACCATTGGAGAGTGAGTGCTTCTGTTTCTGGGAACATTGCTGTTGGACTGGGCAATAGAAACCATAGTCTCTCCTGTGGGGTGTCCCAGGTAGAATTCAAGTGGGATTCAGAGAGGTCTGAGTATGTCTGTTCAAATCGAGGAATCCCTAGGGAGAAAAATCACCATCACCAATGAGGTTAAAAGGAGCCAGGCATAGAAAGATCAACTTTGTAAAAAACACATTTTGCGTGTGGAGGTTGATGGGGCTGGAGCAGGAATGGGATTGCAGATATAGAATTGATTGCAGTCCAATATCTATTCAAGCTTAATGATTAGCACATGTGGGAATGTCAGAGGCATTATGTCAAGGGAGAAGGCTCTGTTGGGGTCCAGAGCTCCTACATGAGTAGATGGTAAAAGAGTTAGTAGAATCTAAGTTATTTTACTGTGACCGACTTGTACTCATAGATTGGTGAGGCCCATGAACACTATTTTTTTTTAATTCAAGTAAACTTAACTCACAATATTATATTAGTTTCAGGTGTACAACATAGTGATTCAATATTTTATAGATAATACTCCATAAAAAGTTATTATAAAATATTGGCTATATTCCATATGCTTTACATTACTTCTTTGTAACTTATTTATTTTGTATCTAGTAGTTTGTATTTGTTAATCCCCTTCACCTATCTTGCCCCTCCTACCATCCCTCTCCCCTCTGGTAACCACTAGTTTGTTCTCTGTATCTGTGAGTCTGTTTCTGTCCTGTCATGTTTGTTTATTTTTTAGATTTCACATGTAAATGAAAACAAACAGTATTTGTTATTCTCTGTCTGACTTATTTCACTAAGCATAATACTTTCCAGGTTCATCCGTGTTGTCACATAAAACAAAAACACTAATTGAAAAAGATATATGCACCCCAATGTTCACAACAGCATTATTTACAATAGCCAAGATATAGAAGCAACCTAAGTGTCTAACAACAGGTGAATGGATAAAGAAGATGTGGTATGTATATATAAAAAAATTATTCAGCTATAAAGAAATGAAATTTTGCTATGAACACTATTATACAACCATTTATACACTAGTGCATACACTAATATGCACTAGAGACTTTAAAAGCATTTGTTTTCAGACATTATCCAGAAAAAGCCTTCCAAGATAGGATTATTATTTACATTTTACAGACAAAGAAACCATCAAGGCTCAGAGAAGTTAAAAAATGTAACCATGGGCACACAGCTCATAAGTACATGTAGTTATGTCTTGATCTGCAGCCTAAGCATCCTTCTACCCTCACCACTCTGCCCCATTTTGGAAGCATTCAGTGAAGTTTGTTGAATGATTAAAACATTGAAGAGTAAGATGAGAGTCTGAAGTAGGGCACTGGCTACAGTTTATATCTCTATAGGATAAGAACCAACATTGCAGTAACAACATTTTTAATTTTCATGGAATTTTGGTTTTATAAAGTATATAACCTTATCAATGATGGACATATTTTATGAAGAAAACAGCTTTTTAAATACAGATTTGATATTTTAAAATGAGAGTATGGGGCTTCCCTGGTGGCACAGTGGTTGAGAGTCTGCCTGCCGATGCAGGGGACACGGGTTTGTGCCCCGTTCTGGGAAGACCCCACATGCCGCGGAGCAGCTAGGCCCGTGAGCCATGGCCACTGAGCCTGCACGTCTGGAGCCTGTGCTCCGCAATGGGAGAGGCCACAACAGTGACAGGCCCCTGTACCGAAAAAAAAAATAAAAATAAATAAATGAGAGTATGATCACCCTTATTTATTAACGGTATTAGACCAATCGTCCTGCTATTCCTTTTCCTTTGTAACAGGGAAAAAGCTTATTCAAGGCCACATGATTCAGGGTGCATCATGGGGATAATATTCTTATTACTCAATATTTAAAAGCAATAATTTCAGAAGAAGAATTCATGGATTTTCTAATACAGTAAAATTAAATTTAAAAAAAATACCCTTAAATGCAGCTGATATAACCCCTTCATGTGCAATTAGCAAATATCAAAGAGAAACTTTAATACTAGCATTATTCTTTATGCCCCAGTGAGTAAGATATTATTTAAATTGATATGACATAAGAGAATATAAATAATTCCTAAGTGTAGATTTAAACTGGAATTTCAGTCAGAGTTTGAAATCAGTATGTATTATCAATTCCCTATTTCCCAGTGTATCATTTATTACCAGCCTGAAGATTTTTGTCAGAGATTATATTAGCATCAGGGCAATAATAAACATTATAAATAAATACAGAAATTGCTATTTTGAAAATCCAGTTGAAAAGAAAGTAAATGGATTGGTGTGGTATCAAATTCCATCTTCCCTAGAAGAGCTCAAACACAGTTCCAAGCATAAGTAATCTTCTATTGTAATCTTTTGCAATAAAAATGAAATATCTTAAAACCTGAAAGTATAATTTCATTATGTACTATTCTAGATACACAATCTAGATTCAGAAATAGCTGTGGCATGAGAGGAATTCTGATTCACTTCACACCACTAGTTGGTCAAGGTACGGAGAAGTGGGATCTCCTGAAATCTCAGAGTGGTTTTCTGGGTCTGAGGGCTTTCTTTGGTTCATCTGAGTGGCATGAACTGATGATGGTGGCAATTGTGAGCCCTTTCCTCCCAGACAATCTTCTTTCTACGTGTGTATGAACTTCTTAGTATAAGCTCAGGTTACCGTAATGTACTGGTGGAATTGGGCTTTTTCTAGTCTTAGTCATTTCCTTAGCAGTTTCTGGAAAGCCAAACAGCCTATATGTCTCCAACACTTTTCCCACTGAAGATATGGTGTAGAGCTGTACAGGGTGAGGCTCCACTGAGTCATATGCATATGGAAAATTAACTCTATTGTGCTATGTTGGGTGCCTGTTTGTTTTATCTGTAGACATAGTGGTGAGCCATCTATCTGGCATTATTTGAGGGTTATCCAGAAAAAAATCCCAAACTCAAATTTCTATGAAGTGCTCTAATGTCCAGAATGTCCACTGCTAATATATCACCTCATTCTTTGTAATGTTATCCTTTCAAAACCTGGGTCCTAGGGATGAGTCTTGTCAAATGTCCAGAAGTCAACCACTGAGTTCCCCACTACTGTGTCTTCCTCTGTAATCAGATCATATTCCTCAATCTCTATCCTATCCAGTCCTGACTTGTTTCCTCTCTCCATTCAGCTAATTGATATTGAGGCATCTGTAATGCCTCTGAATGGAACACAATTGAGGAATGATTGACACCAGTCTAACACATTACACCATTGTTCTTCCTTCCTCCTTAAAATATAGATACTCCTGAGAAGATAAACATGCAATTACTTATAGAACAAATAATTCCATGAGGTATGGGGCTATAGACAAAAGGTAACCAATAGACACCTAGCCTGAAAAAGATGGCAGAAGTTTCTCCTGTTTTCATAAATTTTACTGTTTTTGCTATGCTGCCTGATAACTCTAGAACTGTATTTATTTATTTTTTATTTAAAAAAAAATTTCCACCAGCACATATGGTGGAATTCTACTATAGGCTCCAGAACTCCCATTTAACCTCAGAAATGAAGAGAAAGCAATTCAGTAGGTGGTTAAGAATATGTCATAGGCACAAACTCAGCTTAAGGCATTATGAATTTTCTGTGGAGAAAATGCATTTATTCATTCTGTTCTAAGTCAAGATGGCTGAAACCCATTATCTCAAACTTTGAAAAAAAATCCCCTTTGGGATGTGAATAGCCCATGAAATATTTCAGTCAAAAATGAAATTTTTGGAGAGATTGAGGGTCCAGTTGAAACTGATGGAGTAGAGTTTAGGCTTGTAATCATCAAAGCTTTCTCTGAGCTTTCTATATAGAAAGGGGCATAGAGAGTTAATGGGTGATATTATCCTAATTATTATTGTATAGCATAAGAGGGCCAATCTATTTCTGTAGAATAATAGAGGTAGGATGAGATTCGACAGCATCTGTCACAATACATGCAAATATATAGAGAATTGACAATGAGCCATGATCTCATAAGTGATTCTATTTTCCATCTGAATAATGACAATGCTGCATTTCAAGCTCACATGACAGATACATTCGGAGGCTCTCTGGGGTCGGCACTGGAGGCCCTTTCTAAATGCATTTGCAAGGGTGAATGTATTCAGACTTAGAGTTTTCTAAAGATTTTATATCCCTAGAGAATTTTCTAGGCACTTTTTTTAATTTAGGTTTTAAAACATTCTTTTTCACAGGCATTTATTAATTAGTTTTCATGTGCTCACTTCTGTGTTAGCAGCTTTAGGAAATGCAGAAGGCATGGCTTCCACCCTAAAGGATCTTATAGTCTTATTGGAGGAGACATGGATAAGACTGATCATACAACCCCAGTGCAAAACAGGTATTAAGTGCTCAGCTGTAGTCTCTACAGTAAGTGTTGTGTACAGAAGATTATGGACTGAGGGGCTCAGTGAGGAATTCATAGAAGAGGGGAAATTTGAACCCTGCAGTGTGGGATAGGAAGGGCTTGGATACAGAGGTGAGAATAGAGGAGTGAGAGGTCTTGAACAAGCACCACTCAGAAGATGCAGACGGTGCAAAGGCATGTGTGGAGGAGGCATACTAAGAGTCACTGCTGACTGGCAGGACACCTGAGTCTTGCCTGAGTCCTGAGCTGGCAGGACACATGAACAAGCCTATCGCCTACCTTCATCAGCTATGCAAGACCATCCTCTCCTTCCTCTTGCCTCCTCCCTCACTCATATGGGAAGTGATCAGGGTTTTCCTTGTAAGCCAGTGGATTAAGCAGCAACACACTTCTCCCATAAGACTGCAGGCTAACAGAGGGATGAGGCAAGAGACTGGGCAGAAATATCCACATGCCTGGTGTTCCTTCTCTACTCAAATTTCTAGAGGGGAGAGAGGTTTGGGACAAAGGGATGCTTGGTAGTATCTAATAACACCTGATGTTATATATTGAATCAACCACAGGCTTATATCCCTTTCCCAGGCTGGTGAAATGTTAATTAAATATTAATTCAACCCTTCTCTTTCCTGATCCCATTAGGTCACAAATATTTGCTCAGCTAACCTCTCTTCTACTATGTACTATCCTCTGTCTCTTCTGCCTGAAGAGATTTCAAGCAGGTTTCTACAGCACCTCCCACTCTCCAAAACATCCATTCCTTGCTCTCCTTAAATAAACAGGTCTTTTTGTTTGGTTTGATTTTTAGTTTTTATAATAATAGCAGTAATAAAAATAGCTCTTGTTTTGCAGATCTGCCACTTGCTGGGCACTAAGATAAGCATATCAGATGCATTAGCTCATTTAATCCTGTACAAAACCTATGGGAGGATGCTGTTATACCTGTTCAGAGAAGGTGAATGCCTCTCCTAAATTTAAATAGCTACTGAGTGCTGGATCGCAGACCCATGAACTGCTAAATGGGGGCTCTTTCTAGCACATTGCACTTCCACAGGGGAGACAAATTGGATAAGTTTTAACAGTTCAAGGGGCTCCCCAGATGATCAAAGCAGTTAGCTAGTCCTTATAATCAGTGTGTGGGGTGAAATACATTTACTCATTTTTGATAGAATTTGAAGAACTGCACACAGCCCAGAATGTGGGTTATCTCTGTGTGAAGTTATGGCAAAGTGTGACTGAGATTTACTCCCTAGTTATATCTTATTCATTAGAGATTCCTGGTCCTTCAATTTGGTCCAGGAAAATCAGGCTTAGTTCAGATGAATGGATGATACAGCCATTCCTCTATGTCTGTGGTATAAGTGATATGGACTAAAATTTAAACCAACTTCAATTAAAATTGTCGGGGGTTAAGGGAGACGGAGGGGAGGCCCAGCTTGGGGAAGGGGTAGAGAGTTTTGTGGGACTTTCGGGGGAAAATGATAAGAGAACCACATCTCTCGCTGGAACCCTATGTACATAGGAGAGCAGATCAAGCTTTGTAGATTTTACCGGGAGGCTGAACTGGCATCTGGATTGCCACTAGTTCTGGAAGTCTGCCGTCTGTTTATTTTCTAACAGAACCTGCCTCTCTCTTTTCTCAGGGTGAACCCCGGAGTATCTAATCTAGCCTCAGAGAAACCTTCTTGGGTCCTGCCATTGGCTGACCCACTGGGAAAGGGAGGAAGTTTCATATCAGGTCCAGAGAAGCCATGCCTTGAATATAAACTACCCATTGGCAACCTTACATTGCAGCTTTCATTTCTCCAAAAATTATTATTCATTCTGGCCCCAAACTCACTTCTTTCTTTCCTGACCCATTTCTCTTGGCCTGAAGCATATTCACCAGCTTGTTTTTTATTTTTAAGACATATGGGAATCTTAAATCAGTGTTCCAAAATTATACACTCACTTCAGATCTTCCATAGTCTGTTAATAGATGTTACATAAGAAGAAGGCTCTGTGAGTAAACATGTTTGGGAAATGCTGAATTAACCCAAGTTAAAACATGAAGGAGGGGATCAACAACAACCTCAATGTAGTCTTTACCTCTGAAGAAGGAGGAGGAGAATGGTTTGAGAATTCAATTGTATCTATAACTTCTTTTTTCAAATGTTAAGCAACAAGACAAAATGTTAATCTGTATTTAATTTGAGTGGTGGGCATATGGATGTTTGTTTTATCATCATATATGTTTGAAACATTTCATAATTAAAAATAGTTAAACCTGTTTGAGTTTATTTCCTTTTCTACAGGACTTTTAATTATTGCATTGGTTTGAATTTTAAATCTTTAGTAGGGAGCTATAGTACTTGGTATTTACCAATGATTTGACCTAGAAAGCTTTTAGGAGGGAGCATATATTGCAACTCTGGTCTCTGGGGAACACTTTGGGAAGTGCCAACTTAAGAGACACCAGTCTTTCTCTTCTATTATCCTGATGCTTTTTCTTAGTGTCACTGTTGGCCCCAAGGTCCCACAGATGGGAACTATCATCGCAGAAGACTTTGTACTACCTTTTAGTTAGACTCCTACCAGGATTAGCACATGCTATTCAGTATTTCCTGTTTCAGAGGGTTTATCTCTCTCTCTCTCTGTTCCACTCAGAACATGATTACTTTTTGAGCATCCTTAGGTTGGGCTTTATTTTTGGAGCTCAGATTATTGGCATGTCCAAAATTCAATGAATAATCTATCCCTCCCCAACTTTTCCCTTCTCTCCTGATACTCTTAGAATCCCTGCTTAGACTGAAGACCTTCACACCCATTTCCGTTCCTTACAGGGGAAGATGTTTTATAATCTCTAAATGTTTTAAGTGTATAGAATCTATAATAAACTCAATCTTCCAAAATGGAAGTAGAGAATTATATTCTTACAGAGAAAGTTTCTTTCTGTTTTCTGCTCTACATTAAAATTATATTAGTCATCAACAAATGAGTTTGAAAGGCATGGTATGGCTTCCTCAAGAAAAAATAATTTTGCGTATTAGGTAACTGAGAAAAGTTAAATGTTCTGATATATAGTGTAGAAAATAAATGAAGTGACTACAAATGCCACACAAGATTAAGATAACAGTCCAGTTATAGGGAAGAGGTACAATATACTGGGGATACCATGAGATTAGGGAGCAGGGTCTTGGAATGTAGACTAGACTCTGCTATAACTTGCTGTGTAATTTTGATAATTCATTTTATTTATTTGTCCTTGAGTTTACTGTTTAAAGAAGTTATCATAAAATGTACCCTGCATACTCCATACTGTTGATCAAATGTTAAAATAGTTTGAAAGGTCTGAAATGCTGTTGAATAAAAATAGGACAGATGTTTACCATTAATATTTCTTCAGGCTTTCAAATTTAATAGCTGACCAAAGTCAGTGGACTGAATATCTCCATAATAAAAGGCAGGGTAATAAAACTTTGGTAAAAGGCCTTTGCTTGGTCCACAATTTACTGGGATAAGACATAGTTGAGAGGCCAGTAACAGAGGGAGAGTCAATGTACTCTTTAGTAGAGAACTTGCGAGGTCAGGTCTTGAACCATGTGTGAAATATGGATTCGAAGTTAAGATCCTGTTCAAATCAGTTACTAAGTTAATTTAATCCTGCTTTTCTGAATCTCTAAAAGTACCTAGGAGAGTCTGGCAAAAATGATCCTTGTCTCTACCATTGGATGCCTAGTCAATTTGCCTAGTCACGGGTGAATGGAGTAAGCTTTTGTGTTAGAATCTATGAAAGCATGTTGAGGATGAGATGCAGTGAGGTGAAGGTGCTTCCCCATACCCTCTCCCTCCATTGCATTTAATACCATACATTAGTGAGCTCTGGCTGCAAATTATCAACATAGTAGCTATATTCCATCTACAAATATAGACAATAAAGGCATTTGTATCTTGACAGTGTGCAAAATAAAATATTAAGAAGAATGAAGACTAAAGGAGAGAAGGAAGGTAAGAAAATCGAGAGATTACAGGAAAAAGAAAAAGGTGGAACAAATCCTATAGAAATTTATGTTAAAGGTGGGCTTTTAGGAATAATCATGACAAATGGATCACGAACAAACAGAGATGAGGGACATGTGCATTGGCAAACTCCACATGGAGTAAGGAGTCAGTTTTGGGATCTTCCATGATTTTGGAATTCTACTTTAGAAGACCTGTTGCTGTAGGCATGGCATGGCACCAAACACAATGGGGAGCCCTAGAACTTGGGACATTGTGGACTATATCATTTATCGTGTCAGGTCTCCAAAAACTATTTAATATTGTTTTGTCTTTCTCAATTTCTATTCTCACTGTATGCCTACAATTACCAAGGAACCCCAGTACTGTCTCCCACGATAAGGAATTAATCTTGGTGGTCTAAACTGATTTGGGGCTTATTTCAGATGAACCCATATGATTAATTTATTCAATTTGTAGGTCCCCAAGCCGAGCATCACATGCAAGGCTTTTTATTTATTTATTTATTTTTATTTTTTTTGCAAGGCTTTTTATATCCCAATCTTACCCCAATTTTACCTTCCATTTTCCCACCCAGAAAGTTTATGTCTCACCCAGACTGTGGTCCTCTGTGTCCACAGTACAAGTCCTTAGTCCTTCATTAAACCAAGTTCAGTAATATCTCTATCAGCAGCAGTACTTTAACTTTGTAGGGTTGATGCATGTATTTTTAAAGGTAATAGAAATATTTGTTCTTGACAATCTTATAATTCAAAAGCTTTTCTATACAGACTGCATTCCTTCAAATCATTCTGAATCAGTGAGGTTTCACAGTATTACCTCGAGTGCCTGTTCTGCCAGGATCCTCATTAATATTTAAATCCATTTAGGGAAACAATTCAGAATCTTTTGAGTGTGAAAAATATAATAAATATAAAAACATTCTATTCTTTCTATAGTTTACCTTATGGTCTATATGTTAATCACCTCAAAATGTCCACAAGCATATAGGAAAACAAGTACTTATTTAAAATCAAAGCTTCTTGAATTCCAGATGGTTCAAAGTATATCTTTATCTTGAGCAAGTCCCCTAATTCTGCAGGAACAAATGGTGGAATGTTATTAAAATGTTAATTAATTAAATTTAGTCCCCAAAGTATAAAGAAAACAAAATTGTACCTACATGATTTTATTTTTACTAATGGGGGAAAGAAATTCTGATATATAAAGAAATGAGGTTATTTTAGAGGAAGAAGAAATGCATGATGTGAGTTTTAGATTAAAATACCCAGGACTGTAAAGCAAGTCTGAGCAAAATTATTGGGGTATGTTTCCAACCTATTATATGATGCTATTTTCAAAATAAGCTGTTTTTATTTATATCATGAGTTCTTTCTTTATTCAAATGGTAATTGGAGAAATAGAGATGCCAGCCAATGACAGAACTATTGGATTTACACAATTCGATTTTTTTTCCTATTGTTTAAGCTACTGAAATTGGAAACACCTTAAGAGGTTCTTGGAATCTTCAGATCATTCCTGAAGCTCTGCCTGTATGAGGAAAACATCTCTGTCTGATACTTTCCAAAGAAAAGGCAGAACAATCTTCCTAATTTAATCTGGGCATTAATCTTGAGATTGTGTAACTTCAAGGTAGTAAATTTAAAAAAAGACAAATATCAAGATACAACAAAATGTGTTGATGACAGTCTTGAGGGTACATCAGTTTGTTGAGAACTCAAATTTTCTTCTAGTCATTCTAATGCTATTAATTTTCATTTATATTTATAATTGGTTTAACTGCTTCATTTTAAACGTATGTTTGTACCTGGATTAGTTAAAAGACAAATATAGTAAACTATTTACCAGGTTAAATCATATAGTTAAAAAAAAACAAACAAAAAAAAAACAAAAATAACTTTAGTAAGGGGGAGCCAGAAGTGTTCCTGAGCAGATGTTTGATATTATTGGACTTTAGGAAGACTAATGTGGATAATCTACTTAATGCATGGATTGCCTGTATTAACTAGCCCATAGTGGCAGTAGCAATGGGGCTTTCAGAGCTATTGATTTTGATCAGCGTATAACTTCTAGTGCTACTCAAGTTATCCTACAATACACAGTGCTGACTGTACTTCCATATAGAATGATCGTCTTGGACAGTTGAGTACCTTCCTGTGTATCCAACACCAAGTCCAACACATGAATGACAACCAAAGAGAGACAAATGCAGATAAAGACCCCAAACCAGTGGGTCTCATTGGCAGAGTTCATACTACTTCTACCTTAAAGTGATTGGTCACAACTTAGCTTCAGCTGACTAGGGGGGCAGCAGTTGGTGAGACTTAAGAATGGGTCACCCATTAGAGATGGCTCTCAAAGTATAGGTGTAAAAACGCATTTCATTGTTATGACTTTTATGAACACCAGAATGAAATGCATTCAACTCTATATTCTTGGGCATTAGATAAGGGAAGGTGGATGCAATATAATGTTCTTTTTATCCTTTATATTATGTTCAAAATTATTAAGCTGCACTTAGGACATATTTGAAAAAAAATACTGGGATTTGAACATCACATAGAAAAACTAGTCTCTGATCTACAAGGTGTTGGGCTTTGGCAAAGAGAGAAGAGGAAGAGGGAAGAAAATAGTTTTTACATATTTCTTTTTCCCCCTATATAGTCTATAAATAAAAATAATTAAAATATATTCCCGAAGATTTTAGTAATTGAAATATATCCCTGGATATCTGTGAGCAATGGTTTCTGAAATCCATGTATAGAAGAAAGATCAGTTTATTATCTGCTGAACAATAGGTTGACTTGAATCATTTTTATTAGTTATTTAGAGGGCCTAAGAAAAGGCTACCATCCCTGACAGAACAAGCTGACAGGTCTCTCTCTGCTAAGAGGGATGATAAGTGGTCAAACATAGCTCTGCAAAATGTGAGCTAACCAAGGAAACAGAAATAAGGGCTGGATTTATCAGAGAGACAGTAAGTCTTGTAAAGGTAGATAGAAGAAGCAAATTCTGAGAAGGTATTTAAAGAAGGACAGATTTTTCCCTATTTGTAGACAGGCTAAGTAAAGCAGATGGTTGCTTGTGAAGTGTGACTCTCAGCAGGACTCACTGTCCCAAATTATCTTTAATTCTGACCAATCACTATCAGACACCCTTGTCACCAGGAAATTCTAAGTTGAAGCACTGATCACCAGCATTAAATGCAAAGCCTAACTGGGAAGGGAAGTGCCTAAGCCTATTGTGTGAATACTGTTGTCAGCTCATACATGGGTCATTACCCTCTTCATTGCTAACAATACCCCAGTTTAGTTCAGGTACTGGGTGAATATTATTGGATTTCTGGGAAGGTAGACGTATCAGCTCACTTATGGGTAGGCAGTTTACTCCATTCTGGCCAGAGACATGTAAGAGAGTTTCTACTGGAAGGAAGTCCTTAGAAGGATTTTCCCCCCTCTGTTGAATGAGAGACATAGAAGGTGACAGACTTGCCCAATTCTTGATTTTATGAAGTCTTGAGAGGAAATGATGCCTGCAATGCATCCATCTTGTGACTATGAAAGGGCGAGGACCTGGCAGAGATCCTGACTCCAAGCTTTGACATCCACATAGCAACTGTTGACCACTGGACCTCCTGTAGGGTGAGAATATAAATCTTATTTGTTTAAACCGTTTGTTTAAACCATTCACTATTCTATTAGACACCTTAATTGACAACCCACTATTAAAACTTGCTTTTAATACCTTAACTCTCTGAATCTCCCTCCAGCTGAGAGCAGGAGTGTTGTGTTTGAATGACTCCTCTTTCTTCTGATATCCCTCAGCATTTGTAGTCTTTCTCAGGTGACACTACTTTGATCATTCTTCACATTATTAATTATCTTTTCCTATATGTAAATATACAAGGTGTGTTCAAGGACTTCTCCCAAATGGAAAGGTCTTTGGAATATTTGGTAGAAAGTTAGACATCTAGGTAGCCATCAACATATAAA
Source organism: Leucopleurus acutus (assembly GCF_964270905.1). Classification (NCBI taxonomy): domain Eukaryota; kingdom Metazoa; phylum Chordata; class Mammalia; order Artiodactyla; family Delphinidae; genus Leucopleurus; species Leucopleurus acutus. Next base: position 37,919,559 of record NC_139155.1, on the reverse strand, counting down.
ATATTTCCCTTAGAAAGTGTTGCACAAAATAGAATTTTAAGATTTGGTCCTCAGTCAACTTTAGTTTCGCTGTCATGTACGCCTAAAATATAGCCATACTCTCCAGACCCATAGTCGTGTGGTCTGAGCAAATCATGGAATGCCAGTGTTTCCTCCACCAAAGTCTTCCTCATCTCCTCTCTGATGTTTCATACATTTTCAGAAATATAAAGTCATACCTCAAAAAGGCTACAAGGATGCACAGTTTCCTAAGTGGCCTCAAATTATGTCACTCTTGGTGGCCTTCTTCTGTTGGCCCATTTCTTCACATTGGAATTCTACTTAAATACTCCATACATAGTCTTTCTGCTTGATCTGTCTAGATCCCTAGATGCTGCATAGCATGGGAACCTAATGCTAGGGGATTTGAATGGCTTGTGGAGACTTACCTTTCTCAGGTCTGGATCCTGGTCACTATACCTCAGATCACTATTATGAAATTTCTTGTTGTGTAAGGGTAGGTCTTATGACACTGAACACTTCTATTGGATAACTGCTTCTATCCCTGTTTGTACAACTCTGGTCCCACCCACATGACTGCACTAGTCCAGTTTGAGCTTACTATGCCCTTTAAATATGGTGCATTAAACCACCCATGGCCCTTGTTGGAACATCGGCAATGTGGAGGTTCCCCTAAGCCTATTATTTTATCCTCCAGGTTCTATGTTGTCAAAGTTCCCATGATATTTCTTGTATCCATCCCCATTTTGAGAGAAATTACAGCCTTCTCACTACCAATTAGCATGTGGTTGTCTGATCCATCTTCCTAAAGCATGTATGGGATCATGTCACTTTCCTGGTCAGATTTTCAAAATGAGTTCCTACTACCTATAGGATAAAATCCAAATGTTTCAGCTTGAAATTTATGGCCTTCAACATCCTGCTTCTTAAATAATATCTCATGCAGTTTCCATCAATGCATGTTCTAGTTTCTGTCCAACAAATCACTTTTTCCTATATTCATGAAGAAATTTTCCCATGTTGTGGTTATACTACAGAAATGAGACGGTCCACCATCCCATCAACATTGATTTGAATGTCAGGGCTGATGATATCATATGCATGCCCATTGAGAAGTTATGAAAAGGTTTAATATTCCCTTAATAAGCCTTTCTGGGAAGAGTAGAACAGGCTCACGAGCTGATATGAAAATGGCTTGAGAGAGCAGGAAATGGAGATTGGCTTGGGATTTTATTGTTGTTAGGGGGCTGGAATGAGGGGTCCCATACATGTGAGAACTGAAGTTATTATTATTTGAGCTTTCTGCTGAGGAAAAAGAAGGGATCACCTGGTCTTTATTATCAGCCTGCCCAGATGTGGGGCAGAAGGGGAAGGAGAGGAATGACGCTTGAAAGCTCTCAACAATAAAATATGGAGCAAGAATCTTCTTTATACCCTGCTTTACTTTGCATTTACAGGTTGACTTTTCTAAGGAAGATTGTATTCTTTTTGGCTACATATCCAAGACTAAATTAGTTTTAAAGAAAAATAAATACAAGGGTAATGAGGGAGCCCAGAGTGTAAATGTTGGGACCACTGGTACCACTTCCTCTGTTTCCTATTATTTTGACCTCTAAACATGGAGGAAGAGAAGAAAGCCTCAAACATCACAGAAAAATAATCGTGAAACAATGATGAACATGGTCCCCTTAATGAGAATTTATTATAGCAAACCAAACACTGTGTGCATGATGTTTTGCTACAGATAGCTTTACGGTAAAGCTACTGAAGCTGAAGCTTTAGGGGCCCTAGCTGGCATGGGTCTTCCAAGCCACTCTACCTAACTTGTGGATTTTTGTATTCTTTACAGTTTAAATCAATTGCATAGATTTTAGGCCCCAAAACTTAACTCATCCCTGTGTTTGTCTTAGCAGAGGAATAAAAATATAAGACTTGTAGTACTTTCCAAAAATCTAAAATGCTTGTGAAGAGACATGTGTATTCTCAAATATGTACACATAAAGGGGAATCTATTCATTGCTATGGGAAGGTCAAAGGAAGTGGTGAGCAAACACAGGAGGCTAGTTTCATTTGTGTGATATCTTGACTTCATGGAGGAAATAGCTTTGGAATTTAAAGAATGAAAATATTTTGTTATGTGGCATAAGCAACATTGGACATTCCAGGCAAAGGAAACAGTAAATAATGTTCAAGGATCAATGAACAGTGGGAGATGGAGTTGAAAAAGCAAGTTAGGCCACATTTATGGAAAGGTTTTTGTTTGCTTTCTTTTTTTTTTTTTTTTTACTTTATATAGCATAGAAAATTCAAATACACACAAAAGTAGAAAGAATAGTATTGGGCAGCTTCTCAATTGCCTCTTCTAACATCAGTAGAGTTTTATAAAGAAAAGGCAAATTAAGATGCTGTTTTAACCTCTTTGAATTACTCTATTCTCCCAATATTTGACCCATAAATGTCCACTTTATTATAACTGTATGATATCCTAAAGCAGAAAGTTTTTTCTGTCCAGCTTTTCTAATTGCTCTAGTCTAAGAATTGCTTTTAATCACTGAAAGTAGAAATCTGGGGGACTTAATTTTTATGTGAAAAATCAAGCTTCATATACACTTTACTTGGGATCATACCTTGAAAAACAGTCGAAGCAGATGGGACAGTATGGTAACTGATTTAGTAATTGGAAATGACATGGTTTTAATCCCATCACAAATTTTTGATAACTGTGAGTCCTTACGGGAATTATTTCTCCAAGTATGAAAATATAATGATCAAAGAGATGTTCACTTTTGCACATTGTGGCAGCCTGTTAACAGGAACCTACATGTTTTGAACATTTACCATGAGCCAGGTATTAAACACTTTTTATGCATTATCTCATTTACTTATTGCAAACTTTCTGAGATAATTAATATTTTTAATGTAACATTTTAGATGAAGTGTCTTGCAGAAAGACACTTAGTAATTAATAAAACTAACAAAAGAAAGTCCAAAGATTAAACTAAATTCACATGGGTTCAGGTAGAACTCTTCACCACTGTGCTAGACTGTCTTGCCATGCAAGTTTTCATACATCATATTTTTCTCTCTTTTACTCCAAGTCACACATTTATAACAAGTTTGCCCCTCATGCTTCACAAAATAGTGTACTGTGAGTAAAATTATTACACTCTTCACTCAACCCTGATGATTAGCTTTCTAAACTTACTTTTGGACAATCCTTGTAGAATTGTCACATGATTTAATCAATCCCCTGAGAAATTTTGAAAAATACAGAAATGACCAATATACATTAAAAAAAATTAAGTTGCTAACAAACAGATTTACCGTACCTATTTTGCTGTTTTATAATTTTGAATCCTTTCTCATACCAAGCCAAGTATCCTTTCAATGAAATTCTAGTCTTATGGGTTTTCCTGACTTTCCTCAATATAAGCAGGTTTTTTTATTTTTAACCTTAAAACTGATATTAGCTGGGACTGACTCAGTTTTGTATTTTTACTGACAAATCCATATTAATAACAACATCAATACTGTATTAAACCTGAACTATAGGAATAATTTGTAATCACGTCAAAATTAATAACATTGTGCATCACCCAGAGAGCCTCTCAGGGAGGAAAGTGAAATGGTTATTAACTTGGGTTATTATTGAAGCATTATTGACAATTAAATAGGCTATAATTCTAGAAATTTAAAGGTCAGTTTGATTTATTCAACTTAGTTTGTCATATGTTTGGAAAACTAATTAAAGTCACAAACAACATGGTTATAACATTTTTGACAGCAAGCCAGAAACCTGTATATTGAGACACAACAAGTAATCTTTTTTTTGCTGGACATGCTAGCATTTATTTGAGAGTTAAAGGGACAATTTCTTCCATTTCCATGATTGGGTCTAGGAAGTAGGTTCTGTGGGAGCCTCTTTTTCAGGAGACACAAGCTTCCTCCTCATGGATTTCTTGCATCAAAACACTATTCCTAAAATCCTGCTGTGGCGAGGATGCTGCTTTTTTGATATGACTTAAAGATCTAAAATAAGCTCTCAGACCAAAAGATTTCCCTCTGCTTCTGTTTCAGAGTGTCACATTTCTTTTCACTGGAAATATACTCTTATGTCTTAAATAATTTCAGTTTGGAGGAGACTGATACAGCAAATGCCCCTGGAGGGGTAACACAACATCATGGGTTGTGTTTATTTTATAACAAATTTTATAGGAAAAGGAAACAGTATGGGGCAATGAAGCCTGAAAATATGGAGAATGAAAGATGGGTGTAAGAAGTTGAAGAGAGAAAATGGCCAAAAAATAATAAATGACTCATGCCAGAGTGAATCAATGATGAAAACAGAGTGTTCTTTTTTCAATTAATATATAAATGGGACATTATATGTGCCTCTTTTTTTCATGTAGTATCTACCTATATTTTCAGAAAGAACAATTCAGACATGGGTATTAGTATCAATGGCAAAAAGAAATATGGGGGATGAAATACCAGTATAATTAAAGGTCAATACATAAAGAAAATGTGAGCCAGGTCTTTGGACAATCCTAATGGATACGATTAGAAGGAAATGAAATAATAGATTCGAGACCAACTTTCAAGGTACCCTCAACATTTAGCTGCCTTACATGACTGCAATTATCAAGCTATATCTTATACGCAAATAGCTTCTAAGGAATCCTTAAATTATTTGGGTGACAACTTTATGATCCCCAAAGCAGAAACTTTAGCTATAGAAATATCTACTTTATAGTGACTGCCTAGTGACAAGAAAAGACTAATTGAGAATGGGAAAGATGAAGGAGATGAATACAGAAAAGCAGTAGACCAATGGGTTATTAACCACTGGGCCAGATTTAAGTAAATGTGGTACCCCCGAAATTGATCCCTGCTGAAAATCAACCCAGAGATGTTTTCTTAAGAACTATTTTGTGTCTCATTTGATGTGATTGAAAGGTTTCTATGTAATTATGAAAAGTGCTTTTAATTCACCTGTATATTAAAGCACATAGTATGTGGGTAGAAGGATAGTATAAAAGATGACTCAGTTCTTAAATTTAGAGCTCATAATCTAAGAAAAAATTACATAGAAATATTAGGAAGTAATAGGCATTCTTTAATAAAATTTTGGGTTTCATATATTCAGAAATGAAAATATGAGGTAAACATCTTATTGCTATGGGTTTAATTTACCTGAGGTCAATTGGAAAGGGTAAAGTAGGAGAGAGGATGAGTTTACCCCTTTGCAAAATGTCTTCTGAAATATGAAGTAAAGAAGATAGAATTCATAACTGACAAAGAAGTGGTAGATTCTATATAGGCATAAGCCATACATTGTACTGAAGTTGTATAAGAAATAAATGTATATTTACTTTATGAGAATATTTTTTGGGAAAATAACGCAGTATTGAAGAAAATCTGAATTTCAGATGTTACCAGCTACAACTAGAAAGGTAAGAGAGGCAAACAGCTTTATCCATCAATTCTTCACCACACATTTGTGTACTTGCAGTGCACACATTATCATGTTAGCCACTATCTGGCTGCCCTTTAGCAGCTTATGGTGATAGGTACACTAACGTCAAGCTATAGAACGTACAAAAATGGTGGAAAGTTCATAAGGTTAGCATACCAAATGAGCGAAGCCAGGAGAAAATTTGGGCATTGGGAGAAGGACGAGATGATTGCCGTGTACTAGTCAGAGAAGAATTCATGATAAAAAAAAAAAACGAGTTTTGAGTTGGGTCTTGAAGGATAGTTAGGATTAAGACAACTCAAGGGAGTTTGCTCACTGGAAAGTTATTTTTCATTGGCCACTTGTGAGATTCCACAAGGTAGGAGGACTTCAGCTGTGTACTGCTCTTCTATCAGATATTAAGTATCATAAGGTAAGGTTGTCTTTCGCAATACAGAATTGTTTGAAGCCATTTAGAAAACGTGATCGATACTGATGGAATATCCTTTGATTTGTCTGTTACTAATACTTACTTTCAGGTCTTTCGGCTGAGTTTCTAGTGCAGCCACGTCAGAATTTAGATGTGTCATGACTCTTGTCATGAATATCGGAAACACTCTATCAACCATATTGAACTACCAGTGTTGCAGATTTGAAGAGGATAAATGTATTTTCAAGTTGTATTAGCAAGTATATTACCCTAAACTTAGGATAAACAGGTTACTCTACACTGGTTTGATTTTTGAATATATGAAACATTTTGTTCTCTAAGTGGCTTGGCTAAGAAAAGAAAATACCTTTTCACTCTGGTCTTTCTTAGGGTAAAGCAATCACCTTCTTCAACCCAATGAGCACAGGACCTTACAAAAGTAGTTACTAAGCAAATATCTGTTATGTGAATAAACCTTAAAAAAAATGTTTTTATTGAAGTAGAGTTGATGTATAATATTATATAAATTACAGGTGTACAATATAGTGATTCACAATTTTTAAAGGTTATACTCTATTTATAGTTATTATAAAATATTTGCTATATTTCCTGTGCTGTACAATATATCTTTGTAGCTCATTTTATACCTAATAGTTTGTACCTCTTAATCCCCTACCCCTATAGTGCTCCTCCCTCCTTCTCTCTCCCTACTGGTAACAACTAGTTTGTTCTCTATGAGTCTGCTTCTTTTTTATTATATTCACTAGTTTGCTGTCTTTATGGGGCTACACATATAAGTGATATCATATAGTATTTGTCTTTCTCTGTATGACTTATTTCACTTAGCATTATGCCCTCCAAGTCCATCCATGTTGTTGCAAATGGCAAAAATTCATTCTTTTTTATGGCTGAGTAATATTCCATTGTATACATACATATATTTCACATCTTCTTTATCCATTCATCTAAATCTTATTTTAAGCTAATGTTTTTCATCTAGATTGATATACTCCCCTATAAACATGAATTGCTTACATGAACAAGTGAAAAAAATTGAGAAGTTGAACAGTTTATGAGTTATCTGTATTATAGTGTTCCCATTTCCTAATTAAGGACTTTTCATTTCATGGCAAACTTATTAGAATATTAATAGCAATGGGGACATCTGTGTCTAGATGGTAGATTGAGAATGTACTGCAAATATCTCTTAAATATAGACTTCCTAAAAATGATAGAAAAAGTGTAAGTGAATAAACAAAGATTTATCCATGAAGAAAAGTAAAAAGGGAAGACTTTTTGTGGAAGAGAAATTATACAGTAATAATGAAAGAGAGTCAAGGGATCACATTTTGGAGGGAAACCGGAGCCAAGGACATGCCTAAGAATTGCTGCTGTAAATGTTGGGAGTTGCATATAAAATGTCTGAGGCCCAGAGGTGGTGACAGCTAGGAACAGGAGGACAGATAAAGCACCTGATTGGTTGATCAATTGGGGTATCTCAGTGAAGAAATCCAGCTGATCAAATTCTGAGCATTTGCCTCACCTGAGGCTAGGAAGAAGTATCAAAGATATCTGCCTCAAGGCAGGTATACTAGTAGCTGGAGTGGAAGAGAAAAGCAATTCTCTGAGTGACTGGTGATGCCTGGGTGGAGTGGAAACCTTAACTGTCAGAATGTTTTGCCACTACATTGGTATGCCACTGTGTCTAATATTTTCTCACCATCTTATTTTCTTGTATAGCAATGTCAATAGCTACCAAATTCAACCAAACAGATTAGACAAATAAATAGATACAGCACACTTCCACCCAGATCCATTTTATGCCCTTCTCTATCCTCCCTGGTGTCCCCAGAAACTGACTGAAATAGAATATATCACCCAGCCTTCCCTATCCTCTGGGTTTTTGTGGGGTTCAGCTATTGGAAGTAACCAGCAAGAGAACAGAGGGCTGAAAGAGAGAGAAATATGGGTGTTTATTTTTCCTTATTTCCTTCTATTTTAATGAGAATGTCAGGGCCTATATTCCTCTAATTCTACCCCTATGGATGGTGCCTTTTTATTTCACAAGCATCTAGTACCCCCAATTTCTTTCCTTGATCTTTCAGACCTAGATAACATATTTCCACTGTCTCTGGCACCTGGTTGTCTAACCATCACTTGTTGATACCTAAGGTTGCCCACACTTCTGTATATTGTCCATTTAAAGTATAACATCTCTTTTTTTGAAGGGACCTTAACTAGTAAAATTATTGGCACCAAGAATGTCATCCCCTCATATCCTAAAAGATGGAATTTTAGAATAAAATTGCTCATATTTATAAAGTACAGTTAAGCTCCCTGAGGACACTGATAATCTATGGTTACAGTTATTAAAATGATCACTGATGAAGAGAGAATGAATTACAAGTGGAGGGCAAGGTAAAGGGAGATTGAGGTTGAGGTACTTAATTACTATAGTGATAATGGTGATTACATGGGATATGATGGTGAGGCAACTGATTCAAACTGTTCAGAAAAGCTTACAAAAAGAATTCAAAAAAAAAGAAGCTTAAGGATTTAACCTCTTACCTCAAGACATGGAGGGCATGACAAAGAATCAGAAAGCTTTTAAGGTGGTCTTAAGGGAAACCCTTTGTTTTTCAGCCATAGACAAGGCGTGGAAAAAAATTAGACATAAGATCTGGATGTACATATTTCTGAGTTGCAATAGATACCACATCAAGCTCATATGCTATGTAAGGGTATCGGCTGAGGGAAAAGTATAATTTGTAATCTTGGAAGAAAATATTTGAGCAGATGAAGATGAATCTGAGAATTCTGAATGTCTCTTTGGAAGGAGGTCTTCTCATAATCTGAATGATCCTTTGGGGGGCAGAAAGAAAATTTTTAAATCTGGTGAAATTACATAGAGCAGTTGACTTACACATGAACGCTTTGTTTTTTTCCTCACAGCCCTCTGCACCAATTTCCATTGCTTATAGTACTGTAAGAAGGTAAATTCTGAACACAGAATTGAAAGAGGTAATATTGAATATATGCACCGAAAAGAGTTTCAGGATCTGCCAAATTAGATTTCAAAGGAATGAATTAGGCAAATATATAGAGATAAGAAGCACATCCTTAAAATTCCATATTTACTATACTAACTCAAGTGCCTGGGAGTGTTGTTAACTGCTGTTGAGTTGGTTACTTAAAGCACACATTGACAAATGGCCCAGAGTTCTCAAGATTGAGGTGCCATAGCTTGCCTGACATGTGTAGAGAAGGCTTAAGGGGATAGAATGTTGGAATGGAATTCACCACCTTTCCTTTGTTTTGTTGTTTTTAATCAAGTGTTTTGATGATTCTAAATTGTGCCACCATGTTTTTATTTGACACTTCTTGTTGAGTATGGATCAGGATGAGTTTTGAAAGGAAATACATGACACACTGAAAAAGGACTTACCCAATTTTTACAGGCATGTGGATGGAGTTAGGGAAATCAACAAATGTTGGTGAGACACCCAGGAGCCAGCAATAGCAGGAAGGAATTACTGACCTTAGTCTGAAAAGTCAGTAAGAGAAAATGGTGTGACTTGTCACGGATGATGAGTGAAGTCAAGGGGAAACCATTCAGGATCAGTAACCTTAGAGGAATGGAGACACAGTGCAACTGTAACAGAGCAGGGAAGAAGTGGGGAGTAAATACCCTACCTCTCTCTTTGCTCCTTCACTGTAACCTTTTGCCAGTATCTCCCATTTGACAAACCTAATTAGAAACTGGAGGCCAGAGATCCTGAGTGACTTAGTCCACAGAGGTGAATCTCTCAAGGCACACAGTAGCACAGAAGTAAAGACGGGATATAGGGAAATAAAGGGAGAATAACCAGGACAGTCCAGTCCTTTTCTCACTCAGATCTAAAGAAATTTTTAGAAGTTAATGTCATTCACACTGAGTTTTCTGACAACAATTTAAAAATAATTATCATCTCAGACTTTTGGTCTAATAAAAATCTATACATCTGGAAATGAAAACACCCAAACATTTGTAAGTGAATACATACACACACAAATTCACAGACATGCCTTTAAGTAACACATTATGGCATAGATATAAATGGAATTTGAAAGCTATTTATAACTAATGATGTGAGTTCAATATATTAAAACATGGAAGAAACAAGTGAAAGAATACCTGAAGAAAACATAAAGATTTAAATGAATTTACTGGAAGGAAAGTGATGAAATCAGGGGAAAATTAAAATGTCATTATTTTCAGATAATGTGCTTATCATTCTGAAAACCCTATAAAGCTACTGGTAGTTTTTAGAAAGTACCAGTAACTTTTATCATGTGTATGCATACTGTTATCGTGTATATGCATATATATGATGAACTTTAAATTTAACAAAGTAAACTAGTTTCTTAATCAGATAAACTAGTAAAAATTTACCACCAGCAATAATCACCTGGAAATTATAAGTAAAAAGTAAAATACAGTTCCCCAGAAACCCAATATTATACATAAGAATTAATCAAAATAATAACACCTCTTATTTAAAAAGTTTAGAATGTGAAGAAAGTACCCAGAAGATAACTTAAGTAAATGAAAAGTCATTGTTCTTGGATGAGATAATTAAACATTATTTGTATGTAAATTATTTCTCAATTTAGTCTATAATTAAAATGTGATTCCACTAAAATATTCAGTTACATTTGCTGTTTAACTCAGTAAACAATATAAAATTTAGATCAAAGAATAAAAGTCCAAGAAGAACTAAATAAATTTATAAAAGAATATTAAAGTTTGTGAGAGGGAGTATATAATCACACAAATAAGTAAGAAAAAAATAAAGCTATATTAAAATAGTGAAATAAAAGAGTATGGTTTTCTTATAAGGACTGAAAAAAATGGATCAGTGAAACATCATTAGTAACAGAGACACTGACATACATTTGGAAGCATACTATACAATAAAGGTGGCAATAGAAATCAATGGGAGGAAACACAAATTCTTAAACAGCTTTGGAAAGCTGGTCTATACCATGGAGAATAACAACACTGGATCACTACCTAACACCACATACAAAAATGGATTCTAGATTAAAATTCTATATATAAAAATAAAAATATTAAGGTATTAGAAATGTGTAGTTCAATGTCTGTGATATACAATTGATAGCAAATTAAAAAATAAAAATTTAAAAGCAGAAACAATAGGGGATGGAAAGATACAGCAATATATAGATAAAGGATATTACATTTGACAAATGGAAGTTTCTTCTATGAATATAATGTTAGTTTAACATTTAAAAGTTCATTGCAGCTCTATTTACAATAGCCCAGAGATGGAAACAACCTAAGTGTCCATCATCGGATGAATGGATAAAGAAGATGTGGTACATATGTACAATGGAATATTACTCAGCCATAAAAAGAGACGAAATTGAGCTATTTGTAATGAGGTGGATAGACCTAGAGTCTGTCATACAGAGTGAAGTAAGTCAGAAAGAGAGAGACAAATACCGTATGCTAACACATATATATGGAATTTAAAAAAAAAAAATGTCATGAAAAACCTAGGGGTGAAACAGGAATAAAGACACAGACTTACTAGAGAATGGACTTGAGACTATGGGGAGGGGGAAGGGTAAATGGTGACAAAGCGATAAAGAAGCATGGACATATATACACTACCAAACGTAAGGTAGATAGCTAGTGGGAAGCAGCCGCATAGCACAGGGAGATCAGCTCGGTGCTTTGTGACCGCCTGGAGGGGTGGGATAGGGAGGGTGGGAGGGAGGGAGACGCAAGCGGGAAGAGATATGGGAATATATGTATATATATAACTGATTCATTTTGTTGTGAAGCTGAAACTAACATACCATTGTAAAGCAATTATACTCCAATAAAGATGTTTAAAAAAAAAAAAAAAAAAAAAAAAAAAAAAAAAAGAAGAGTTATGTTCACACAAAAAAAAAAAAAAAAAAAAAAAAAAAGTCAAACAACATAATTCAGTATTATTGGAACAAAAAAGATAAAAACAATCTTCTTAATAGATTCAGAATAACATTTGACAAATTTCAACAGACATTCATTTTAAAAATTCTCAGTAAACCAGGATTAGAAAGGAGCTTCTGCAATCTGATAAACATACAGGTAACAGAGTTAACGGTGAAACTGAATGTTTCACTCCCTAGGGTAGAGACAAGTAAAGTTGTCTGCTCTCACCACTTGAATTTTACATTGTACAAAGAGTGCTAATCAGTGCAATAAGGCATGCCAAAGAAGGACATTCAGATTAGAAAGGAAGAAGTAAGCCGTCTTTATTCACAGATGATATGATTGTTTATTCAGAAAATCCTAGGAGATATACCAAAATCCAATAAGAGTTTAAATGGGTCTCAGGATACCAAGTCAATATAACCATCAATTTCTATATTTTTGCAAAAATTATTGGAAAATAAAGTTTAAAAACTATTTTACTATAGCATTAAAAACAGCAAATAATTAAGGATCAATTTAACAAAATATGTGCAAATCCAGTACACTGAGAACCATACATCACAAAAGATATTAAAGTAGACATTTAAAAATAGAGAGATAGTCCATGTTCTTAGATCATGACTTAATATTGTTAACATGTAAATTCTCTCCAGATTTATTTATAGATTCAACACAGTTCTAATCAAAATCTCAGCAAGATTTTTTCATAAATTGACATATTTCTATAATTTATGTGCCATACAAAGAACCTATAGTAGCCAAAAAGCTTTAAAAATTTGAACAAATTGGAAGACTTACACTATCTGATTTCAAGTTTACTATAAAGCTACATCGGTCAAGAGTTTGCTTTTTGCCTAAGGCCTAATATATAGATCAATAGATCAGCAGAGAGTATTGGAAAAATAAATATGGGACTAATATTCCCAATGTTGAGAAGTGAGGCTGTTGACCATATGCTCCTGGGACAACTGGTTATCCTCTGGGAAAATAAATGAATCTTGACCTTGACTTCACACCATTTATAAGAATTTACTTGAAATGTTTCATAAATTTAAATCTAAAAGCTAAAGCTATAAAACTTCAAAAAAAATAAAACATAGGAGTGCCTTTTTGAAGTTGTGGTAGGGCAATAATTTCCTAGAACTATATAAGAAAATAAAATGATAAATTCAACAATAAAAAATTTAAAAGTCTGTCTTCCAAAAGATAACATTAAAGTATTCAAAGGCAAACCACGGATTGGGAGACAGTATTTGCAAAACTTATATATCAAAGAACTTTTGTGCAGACCTAATTACAGCACAAAAGAAGATAATCATAAACACACGAAAATATTCTCAGCATCACCAGTCTTCAGGGTAATTCAAATTAAAAATCACGATGAGATGGCAGTACATACCTACTATATGTAATGAAATTTAAAAGTCTAATCATACCATATCTTGGTAAGAATCTGGGGTAACTAATACCCTTTTAGTTTGTCAGCAGGAGTTAAAGTGGTACAACCACTTTGGAAAACATTTTGATAGTCTCTTATAAAGTTATACATACGTTTTTCAGACAATAAAATATGTTTACTAAAAAAGAAATGAAAACTTTTTTAAACAAAAAGACTTGGGCAAAAATATTCAAAGTCCCTTTAATGATAATAACTGAAAACTGGACACAAATTAAATGTCTATCATCAAGCAAATGGATAAACAAATTGTGCTGTATCCATAAAAAAGAAACCACTGATTAGCAAAACAATATATTTGAACCTCTTATGCTAAGTGAAAGAAACCTGGCACAAAGGAGTACATACTGGATGATTTCCTTATATATATGAACTCCTAGGACAGGCAAAACAAACCTACAGTGAGAGAATGCATATCAGTAAGTCTTCTGGAGTTAGGAATGGTGAAAAGTGACTGAAAAGGGGTATAAAGGAACCTTTTGGGTTGATGGAAATAGTCTATGTCTTGATTGTGGTAGTAGTTACACATGAATGTATTTGGTTGTATATACTTTATACCTGAATAAAGTAAAATGAGAAAGTAAAAAAAAAATAAGTCACAAGCCATAAGGAAGAAGTGATCAATTTGATTAAATTAAAATTGTTTTTCCATTCAATGATGAACACCATAGGCAAAAATAAAGAGCAAGTGACACAATCGGGAAGATATTGAGGATATCTGATACTGGCTGTGGATTAGGATCATATATCTAGGAATTGTAAGTAACTCCTGAAAATCAATTAAAACAATAAGAAACTCAAGTAAAAAATGGAAAAATAATAAAAACAGGAAATTTGTGTATGAGGTAAGCCAAAAAACTGAAGTTCATAAGCAAATATATTCAAAGTTATTAGAAAACAGTGAAATGTAAAATAAAACACAAAACATGAGATATTATTTTGCATCTACTAGAGCCAGCAGAAATTGGAAAAGCTAGATAATCCTAAATATTGGTGGTGAATGGTATGGACAGGCAGGTCCCTCCTGCACATTTGGTGAGAAATTAGATTAGCACAAACATTCTGGAGAACAATTACTGGTCTGGAGTATATGCAGCCTTTATAGACTGAGAGAGGTAAATTACAGTCTTCTGATGCGAATATGTTTTTTCCTCAATCTCCTGTATACTACCAGTGGTTTTTGCTCTATGCTGTGTATGTGAAATTAATGGATAATTTAAATTAATTTTTAAAAATTAATAGTTTCTTAAAAATTTCTGTGCATTTGACTTTTTATCATTCAATAATTAAAAAGTGCCTTTTTTGTCCCTTTTACCTTGAATTCAAACCTATCTATCACTAGGAAGGTGATACTTGCTATCTTTTTCTTTGTATAAGTCTGGTTTGCCTTTGCCCATACTTTCTGTCTTCAGTTCCAAGTCACTTTGTTGTAGGTGTTTCTTTTTCATTCAACAGAGGTTTGGGTTTTATTTTATGTTCTAAACGAAGTTTCTATCCATGGGTGTATTAAACTCAGTTGTTTACATTTAATGAGGATGATGGATCCATTTGATCATTGTTATGTTATTTATCTTATGAAATGTATTTTAAGGCCTTTAACTCTATTTTCATTCATTTTTTGGTGTTTCTTCACATAAATAGCAAAATTCTTCTGAGGGACATAGAAGTGACTTGAAAAGAAGGAACGGCGTTCTTGGATAGGACTGCTCACAGTCATAAGCATGGAAATTTTCTCTAAGTTAAACTGAAAATTAACATGATCCTAATAAAAATAAAAACTAATTTTAATAAAGTAGATTTTTAGTTCATATTAAAACATTAACGAAACAAAAATATCTGGAAAGTATTTCCTAAAGTAAGAGTATTATTTATAATAAAAGTCATTTGCCCTGGCCCATCTTCCTCAATGCCCCAGTTCTGCTCTCCAGAGGGAACCATTTTTAGTCCTTTTGCGGGGGTATATTTCTTATAAACTCCCAATCTCAAAGAACACAAAGAATAATTTTTATTTATTATTTTAGACATTATCAACTAATTTCCTGCTCTTAGGACTGGAAATTTAATTCTTTTATATTACCTTCCTCTAGCCTCTTCATCTTCTTAACAGATAGATGTCTGTCTATGAGCCAGGAAGTGGACTCTCACCAGACACTGAATTTTCTGCTGACTTGATCTTGTACTTTTCAGCTTCTAGACTGTGAGAAATTAATTTATAAGTCTGTTTATAAGCCACACAGTCCATGGTATTTTGTTGTAGCAGCCTGCATGGACTGAGACACCACTACATCAGTTATTCTATCAATTACCACGTTTTTCCAAATTGCCTTTGTTTTGGAAGATCCCTGTCCTCTTGGTCTATCCTGGCCTGGGTCTTCTCTAAGCCTGCTTACAAGGCTGTCAGTCTAGGACATGTCTTGAATGGTCTCTTGGGTTCCAGGTTTTTGCTTTGTATCCTCATTTTCCTGGAGCTAAGATTTTGCTTTAGGGTTTTTGTTATGATAGAGAGACCTTACATACCAGTATTAGATGTTTTGTCTGTTGGGCTATTTAATTTCTCTTGACAACTTTCTTTTTTTTTTTTTTTTTTTTTTTTTTGCGGTACGCGGGCCTCTCACTGTTGTGGCCTCTCCCGTTGCAGAGCACAGGCTCCGGACGCACAGGCTCAGCGGCCATGGCTCACGGGCCCAGCCGCTCCACGGCATGTGGGATCTTCCCGGACCGGGGCACGAACCCGTGTCCCCTGCATCAGCAGGCGGACTCTCAACCACTGCGCCACCAGGGAAGCCCGATAACTTTCTTTTAATTTCCACCAAATGAGATGATACTGACTCTAAAGTTAAGGGTTCCCAAATGCCAGATGAGGAAGGATTTACTCCAAGGTTTCAACATCACCATTCTAAGTATATTCAATGATTCACTCCATTTCTGTTGAGAATAATATTCTACTGTTGTGCCTAGGGATACATGTCAGGCTGCCTTTATCTAACTCAAGGAAATAGAACACATTAGAGTAGATGGGGACAAGGGTGGAAATGTCACCCTATTCAACTGCTCCATTCACAAAACTTTAATCAGCCTTTTTTTTGTGTGTGTGTGGTCAGCCCTATCTTTCACACCTGCTGTCTACCGTGTGTGTGTCCACTGAGCCCAAAGACCCTCCATTCAGGATCTGAAAGGCAAACCATGTTGTCCACAGCCCTTTCTAGATTCTGCCAGGCCATGTAAGTTTCATTCCTCTCATATTGTCTGCTAACATGTTCCCATTCATTTTCATGTTCCCCGAATTTCTGTGCTCTCTCATATTTGCTGCTGCCTTTCCTCATCACTATTATTGGTTTATTCCTTATCATACCTCAAAGCTTTCATCTCAGTATTTCAGTGGAGATTTTAGAGAAACGTGAAGTGAGAACCTGCTAGGTATGCAATCTTGTACTAGAAATCTATAATGTTTTATTATATGGTGAGGCAAATTCCCCCCAATACTCTTCTTTTTCTAATTTGTCTTGACTATTATTTTCTATTATTCATCCACATGAGGTTTAGAATCATTTTGTCAAGTTCAAAGAAAAAAATCCAATTGCAATGATGTTTTTCTCTGCTTTCATTGTTCTTTTCTCTTTTTTAGAAACGCTTTTTATCTGTACATGTCATGCCTATTTTGGGTTCTCTACATGCATTATGATCTATTTTAGGACTTTGGTCTTTACTATCTGTGTTATTTTCTTAATTTGTCCTTCAAATAAGTGATTGAATCCTAGTTATTTAAAATCAATTCTTCTTTTTACATGTTCCATCAGGCTTCTGAATTTTATTTTTATTTTCTTCTATGCACTAATATCGTATCAATCTTCCTTTCCTTTTGTTTTCCAGAATTTGCATATTAGCCTGATAGATCCCTCCTTAGGGACCTCTGCTCTTTTTAGAAGAGGTCACACATTCTTGTAACCTATCCAATCTCTTGATTCTATAGTTGATGATTTCCAGAGATCGTCCTTCCTTTTATTCTATTTTTTCCTGTTTGTACATCTTTGAGTAGGTGGACTTCAGCCACACAGAACTAACTACAAATATATATTGTTTGAGATTTCTCTTGGTTTACTCTAAAGCAGCTCTGACCCCTGTTCTTACTTTCCATCAGACATGCATTTACTGCAGACTACTGCTACAGAATTTGAATTTACTCCTACCCCTATTGTCTTCATTATATTCCAAACTAAAAGATGGATAAAAAATGAAATTGTTAATGTATCCATTAATCCAGGCTCTTCTGACATTTCCCCGATCCCACTCCCTTGTGACATGTGAGATTCGGCTTGTGGAGAACCCTCTTCCTCATGCCAGAATATGCACACATAAATGCTTGAATGTGTTCTAAGAATTTCTGACTTCCATATGTAAATAAAAATTGAGTGGTGGGAGAAAGTGTCCTGAATGCCTGAAAAATCAGTACCTGTGCAGAAGAACAGCAATTACACAGCTCTCTCACTTTTTGTCTGAGACATGGTCCTATAAAGGCTGAAGGATGAGATCACTTCCTGTCTTTATACAGGTGATTTTTCTTTCATAATTTAAAGCTTGCCATGTCCTAGGGTGAAGTTTGGGCAGGTTTTTCTCATGTCAACATTTTAAAAGAGGAAAGTGGGGTCCAGAGAGGTTAACTAACTTTATCAATGTCACACAGCTAACAGTAGATTTGAGGGAAAGCATCAAGGTCTTTAGATTCAGCACAGCTTTCCTTAGCAGAATACCACACTGTCTTTCTGAAGACAAGTTTGTTCACTAATAAACCTAAAGAAAACTTGATGATCTGAGGGTTCTCCAACAGCACTGAAGAGCATTTTCTTTGCGAGAAATAATGTCTAACATTCCTATCTTGAATCTTCTATAAAATAGCAGCATGATTCAGTTAATGCTCACCCACATCATTTATAAACTGACTTCATTGCAATGCATTTTTAGCTCCTCCTAATGCCTTCCTGATAGCAGTGGCTCATGTAATTTTCTCCTATTCTGACCTCTTTTGATTCCCATTATACTTCACTGAGTTCTTTACTGGGTTCTTTCTTGGGCCTTTTCTCTCCAGATGGTACCCAATATTTTTGCTGCAGAGGCCATGTTTTATTCAGTTTTTCTCCCATGCCATCTAGCATAAAAGCAGGCCCACAGGAAATATGTACACAGTATCCTAATCTAGGGGGTACAATTCTAAAATAGCATGTTTCTCTGGAGACTACTTAAAGGAAAATTAAAATTTAATTAATTATCTAATAGTGTCTGAATTTTTCTTAAGTTGGCTCAAAATAGCTTTCATCTACCTATTTTATTTATTCCCTTACATAGTCAGTTTTTTCATAGATATTAAGATTTCTTCTTGCTCAGGAAACATTTCATGAGGGTCTCATATGTGCTGGGAACTATGCCACTCTATTAGGGAAAAAAATGAATAAGATACAGTCTTTGATGCAAACACTCACTGTCTGATGAGCAAAACAGACATGTATGTAAATAACTGCAGCCCAATTTGGGAAATTCTCCAATAAAATTATGCACTAGAGGAGAAGAGATCAAGTAATTTACCTTGAGAGAGTGTCAAGCTCTCTACTTCATTCTTTTCAGAATAAAACACAGCAAGAGAGCCCACTCCCAAAGTACCAATAAAACTGTAGTTCTCTGGAGACTTAAATATATTGAACAAACCACATCTAACCCTGTCAATGGTGCTATTTGGGATTCTAAGGGCACTGGGACCTCAAAAGGGCACCATCAGACCATGACCATCAGCATACGAAATAATTTTTACAATGATAAAAAAATAAATCCCTTTCCTGTGTCCTTCTAAATTTACTTTGACTAGCTATTGAACAGGAGTTTCATAGATTCAATAACATCACAACATATTAAGTGTTGTTCAGCTCCCGCCACCCCCGCTGCCCTGCTGTGGACCGTCTTTTTCTGTTTGCATCTTGGCCATCCTCTGTGCATATAAACTAAGCGTCTCCATTTCTGCTCTCAGAGTGTACCATCACATACAACGGAGATTTCAAGAACAAATATCAACAGTGGCTAAGCCAAACATATCTTTTCAAGAGAGTGTCACTGCAGCGTAAAGATTGATTTGTTGAGGGAAGTCTTGCATATAAGTAGATGTGAAAGCAAGGACTGAGGTTAACAAGTTTCCACTGTGGGAGTTTATTTATAACAAAATAACAAAAGGACAGTTCTGCCTCTGCCAATTACATTCCAACTCTTCGCATATCCATTGCCACAGCAGCTTTATTCATCACCAGAAAGCCAGTCTCTCCAGTGCAAATCCAGGTAGAACTTGCTTGCCTTCAGAATTTATGCTTTCATGTAGACTAGGATCATTTTATGCCAGTTAGTACTGTTTGGAGGAGCTCTCTGTGTCCAGACAGTGCTTAGATGCACAAAAGGAGAAAAATAAAAAGATAAGATTTGGACCTTACATGGGAGGTGCTCACAGAAACCAGACCCACAGACATCACACAAAAGAAAGTGTGTCATATCAAGAGTTAGTTGTATAAATTCCAAACACTGAGTGCCAGAAATCAGAGAAGGGAGACATCATTTTGACCTGGAGCAGCTGGGCATGGCTCAATAGAAAAGGTGGTGGTTGAGTTGGTACTTGAGGAAGAGGTAGGTTGAGAGCAGATTGTGGTCAGTAACATGGTGACACATGGGTGGTGACACTATCATCATCTTCAATCTCAGTAGACAGAATTGAGGCCATGGCCAGATGGCTGGATGT
The DNA here is from genome assembly GCF_964270905.1 of Leucopleurus acutus. Classification (NCBI taxonomy): domain Eukaryota; kingdom Metazoa; phylum Chordata; class Mammalia; order Artiodactyla; family Delphinidae; genus Leucopleurus; species Leucopleurus acutus. Next base: position 37,899,466 of record NC_139155.1, on the reverse strand, counting down.
ATAGAGAGAGTAGGCAGCCATGGAGGTGGTTTGATTTAGGTACCCACACACTCAACAAATATTTATTGCCTACTTCCTAAGGTATGCAATAAATATTACATACCTGAGGAACTAGGGACCCAACATTGTTAAAGAGCCAGTTTCTACCCAAAGGCAGTTCACATCTTAGTGAAGAATACAGATAGTGACAAGCGCTTAGGCAATCAATTATAAGAGGGCATCAAAACTACTGTAACATCATGGGAGCACAAAGAAGAGATATCTAAATTGGACTTGGGCATAATGGAAAGCTTTTCACAGGAGTTGATATCTGAGCTTAGAGAATGTGGAGGGTAGGAGGAAGGGATACACTGACTCAATATTTCTTACTTCTAGAAACCAACCCCCCTCCCCAGTTCCAGAATTAGACACACTCTGTCTTACATACACACTGTTCTCAGCAAGCTCCTCTTTTAAAGCTGCTCTCCACAAAATGGCAGCAGATCTGACCAGGTCTAGATAAGCCAAACCACAAACAGCAGTTGGTCTATTCTGTTTAAGAGTAGGACACCAGTGGGTTCCACAAAACTTTTTTTTTAATTGAGGTATATGTGCTTTACAATGCTATGTTAGTTTCTGTTGTACAATGAAGTGAACCAGCTATGTGTATACATAAACCCCCTCCCTCTTGGACCTCCCTCCATCCTTCATCCCATCCATCTAGGTAACCACAGACCACTGAGCTGAGCTCCCTGCTCTTTACAGCAGGTTCCCACTAGTTATCTGTTTTACACATGGCAGTGCACATATGTCAATCCCAATCTCCCAGTTCACCCCCCACCACCTCCCCCTTGTGTCCACACATCCGTTCCCTGCGTCTGTGTCTCTATTCCTGCCCTGTAAATAGGTTCATCTGTACCATTTTGGGAAAAAGCTCATGGCCAATTAACTCGGAATATCAGAATTGTTGTTGGCGGATAGATACTTTCACACTGCTCCCCAGGGGAAAAAAAAGAAGTGTCTCTTAACCTTGGGAAAAGGCTATCCCCTAACCTTGGTCCCAACTGATCTTCTCCTGCACCTAAACACTGATGTTAACCATCGCCAATTAAATGTAAAACATGTGCCCTTGGGCCATAAGGGGAATGTGTGGACAGCAACTATTTCCCAGATAGATTTTAGATTGTGCAGTGGTAAGAGACTGAGCTAAGCTTTAAATTGTCGCAGAATTGTCCTTTTGACAAAATTTTAAGGCAGGACCCCACCCACCTTATCATCTCCATCCCAGAGTTTTTGCAATCTGGAAGGTGTCATAGTTATCATTTTCAATTCTGCTTTCTCCGAAGAAACAATTCATGGTCTACATCCTCCCTCCATACCCAAACTCCTCCAGCTCTTCTCTTCTTGATTACATCTGCCATTACCAAGGGTAGATCCTGCTTCTTCTCCTGACCTACCTAAGCACTGAAAACTCCAGCCCCACCAAGGTTCCTCCCCCCTGGAATCTTGCATCGTCTTCTGAACTACCGATGCCATTTCTTGATATCTGATAACATCTTATGTTTGGAATAGCTGTCATTAATTAGTTGGAAAGGTGAAGAGTTAATTAGTGAAATGGCATGGTTTAGAGGGTTTTTCTTAAGGTTTTCCATGTTTACTAGAACCCCTAAATTTAAACCACACTGTGAGAGAGAATTCATAATGAAGACAAGAATGGATGTATAGAAAGCATTCAAGTGGAATTGAGCCCAGAAAGTTAGAAAGGAGAATGGCAATTTTTTAAAAATCCAGAAATCTATATGTTATAAAAAATATATAATATAAAAATTATATATAAAACTTTGCTGATCAGTCACAACTGTGGAAATATCTATTACATATAAATAACATTCTCCAAAATGTTTTAAAATGTGTTAAAAATAAATATTTGATTTACCAGAACTTTTAGAATAGTTTACTCGTTTTGATGATTATATAGTTAAAATGTGTTCTACTTCTTTGATTTCTTAAAAAGGGTAGTATACTAAGTAGTTTTCAAAACAATTATTGTCATCTACTTCATATAATTTTCAATTTGCTTCTAAAATAAATGACCCCGGGGCTGTGTTTTGGCGTTCTTGTGAAAATTTCTAAAATTTTCTTTTTTTCTCACTCTAAAGCTATTGATAGCACCTCCTGCTTTGAGAGTGTGATTTATTGAGCTGCCTTTCTCTTTCAGTCTGATGATTTTAATCTGCTTTGGGATTGGGGAGTTAAATGTTATCCTTGTAAGATTTAGTAATAATGTAAGTGCCATTGTGTCATGATGACCATACTTAGGAGTTATGATTTGATATCTGATTATCACTGTTTAAACCAATGAGCTACATTTCATTTAATTCCAGATTTTATTCCTGTTGTTAAAATTCTAGGTTGCCATAAGATTGACATCAGAACAATGGGTTGTTATTATTTTCAATATTATAACATAAAGATTTATTGATTTGTGAGGGATACAAAGTTATAAAACCTAGAGCCAGAAGGGACCTATGTCTTAAAGAAATCACCCATCCTCTTAGAGTTCAATTATCCTCAGAATATAAAATGAAGATGAAATAGAAGCCAACAGGCAACCTACTCCAATAATTTAGTGACAGGGTTTTGTGAAAGGTATAAAGAATAAAGTTTTAAGTTGCCATTTCAAATAGCTATCTATTTTCCATTCTGAAGCTTGTGAACTGTTAAGTTTAGCTTTGATAATGGAGCCATTTGGACTGTGTTTATCTTTCTGAAAACTGAAAATGATTTTTGAAACAGAAGCACAGCCAAACAAGAGAAGGCTATCAAAATCTTTATTTGGTTGTAGAGATATTGGACTGGAGTCATTTGGAACAAATCTGGAGCTACTTCGGCCTCAACCAAAGCAAAGGTGGAGACACCACAGTGTCCGTTAATGAGTTTTTGGAGTACTGTGTGTGTCCAGACTTCAGGTCACTAGTACACAGTGAGATACTGGCTCAGAAGACGAGTTCAGCCATTAAGTTCATACTAATTCTGGAAAATATCTCACTTACTCCTGCCCATAACCTCTCTACTCCAGAAGTCATCACAAATTCTTGCAAAGAAACAATGGAGATAGAGAAAGAGAGAGGAGGACATGGATTTTTGCTATTTGGAAGCACATTCCCTTTGTTTCATATTGGACCAAGAGCTATTCCTGACAAGCTATTTTGCGGGGAAAGGGTATAGGACTAGACGAATTCATATTTCTTTTCTTAGAGAGTCCAAATCTCAAAAGGGAGAGAAGATTCTTCCACATGAAATATCCCATAAACCAAAGTCAGAGTTTGCATGTGACCTTATGACCTGGTTGATTAGGCCTCAGTACTGTCTGCTTTTTATTACTCAGTCAATCACTCAGTACTGTCTGCTTTTTATTACTCAGTCAATCACTATTTCATGCAATCACTCCATTAATATGAGTTGGACACTCATTAAAGGTAAGGCATTTATACACACAAAATGTTTTGAACAATGGGAACCAAGTCAAGGACTGCAGTGAAACACCCCTACAGACTCCATAAATGACTTCCAGACATTTCAAAACAAAAAGCATCACCTGTGTTACTTGCCCCAGGAGGCCCTAACTCCCAACAGGAAAGTCCTTTGTTTAAGTTTTGGTTTGAGTCAGCAGTTTTCTTCATCTCCTTCCTTACCACATGCCATCTCCTCCTCTCCACCTCTCAAATAAAATCTATACAGAATCTCTCAGGCAAATGTACGCACCGAGATACACACAGTCGGGAAATGCCTGATCTTGTCCCTAGGTCTGGTGACTTGCAGTCTCTGAGGGATCAGTAGGAATAGGTATTTTCATCCTAGCATCTCCTATCAAAAGGAGTTCTAGAAATGCTTAAGGGAGAGCTAGTGATGCCTAAATTTTGTGATTTTTTCCCCTTAGCTTGTTATTAGTTACAACTGAAACAAAATGAAATTTGAGAGAGGTTTATACTAATTTTTTTCAAACTATCACCTAATACATCCTAATCTTTCAATTCTAATTAGACACACAGAAGTCAATAATCAAGCTTTATTTCCAACTTTTAATTGGCTGTAAACTAGTGAGCATGTACTTTTACTAAACTTCACCCATCAAGAGTATCTGCTGTTATAGCATCATAGCTTCAGCTCATTATAGCAGCCCACCTGAAGCTCCCCTTGCCCCTCATCCATACTGTAAAGCCAGTTACATTCACAAATTTGCCATGCAGTTCTGCTTTCAGCTTCACAAATTGTTACTGTGACAAGATAATGCAAACTGTTGGCTATTACTTTTTGTCTTAGTGAAGGTCCAAATCTAAGTCATATTTCCCATGTAGGTCTTCTCAGTCTGGCTTCTCTACTGAATTTTTCTGTTTCTCTGGACCTTTAACTCACATTGTCTTGTATTACTGGAATTACCATTACCTCTCTTTTGAGCTAGTATATTCTAGCACACTCCCACATCATAGGTATAATTTAACTTAAACACTACTTTCCTTGTAATTGAGCTTCTTTTAAGGAGTGGGGTCACTGGGGTGGGATGGCGATGATGGTTTTATATTGGGGTGTAAAATTACTGATAGTCAACTTGAAAGTTCTCTCTACCATCTTTGAGATATCTTTCATAATGACATTTGTCATAGTCTGTCATTTTGGTGGATTTTTGCAATGCTTATTTGCTATTCTAAAAGTAAGGTTGTCTGAAGGCAGGATCTGGATTTTATATCTTTTCATGCTCCTCTTCCCCCAATAAATCACATTGCCTTAAGTATAGTAGGTGCTTAGCAAATATGCACTGAATGAATGGATTCCAGGTGCCTCTATCATTTCCTCCCTTGCTATCCTGAATTGGGATGTCACAGGGGACTAAGCCCTGCTGGGTGAATGAACTGTCCTGGAGCACAATTTATTTCTCAAATGCAAATCACACACACTCTGGTTAAGAGGCACAGGTTTATTATTAATGAGATTGGGGAATGTGGCTTTTGACTGAAGGGAGGGTGGAGTGCGTGTTTGTTGTCACCTTCCAGGAAAGCCTAGGTTAATCAGGACACAATGAGCCATTATCCTTAATTAGAATTTACTTCTAATTTAAGAAGAAAGAGACAAAGGAGAGAAGGCTTGTTCACATTGAGGAGTTAGTAAAATAAGAGGTGGTGAAATTAAACACAACCACATTGTTAAGGAAGAGCTTAGGAGCAGCTCAGTCTTCCATATGATACACTTCTTTACCTCCTGCTCTGGGGCAGGAAGATCACATCTGCAGTTTTTTATTAATATAGAAAACAATACTTGAGCAAGTCATTTATGACTGAAATGTTTGAAACCCAGATAGTATCCTGAAGGTCTTTAGATTTATAAACTACAATAAAATACAATAATGGGAGCTCAAAGCTCTTAGGAAAAACAAAACAATTAATAAAATATTACTTAATGAATTAAAGCCTAATGCCAGGTGTGACTGGTAGAAGAGGTTCTTTATCTTGTACCAATGCTCCTTCCCCTGGACAAGAAATAAGGAACTTTCTGACAACGTTTCTACCTTCTGGAAAGACTGGAAATGTAACTACTGTCCTCTTTTTCTTCTCACTAGTCCCTCTCCATAGAAAGAGGAGCAACCAATTAGATTCGTCAGAGTCAGATGTTTAGTGGGACCTGTTGACAGTAATGCACACATGTACCCTGACTCTGTCTGGGACCTGCCTATCTCCTGGATTGGTCATCAGTGTATTGGGCTTTCATCTGCTTCTTTCTCCCTTATAGGAGGTTCTCCTTTCCATGCAGGGAAGAACCAACCTTTAACCTCCCCATTTTCAGTTGGAGGGTAATGAGGTCTCTGCAGTCCTGTGGACGCAGCTGACCCCCAATTAATTGCTAATGGACAATGATGCCCTATTTGGGTCTTCAAACTGTAGCCATTTCTTTTAACACAATTTACCAGAAACTATTGATTAATCACAATTAATAAAGCTGGTGGTTTAAGTCTTGATTTGGTTAATCAGTTTTGTACCTCTTCTCTCCTTAGATTAAAAGTTGGGGAAGGGAGGATGGTGGAATTGTCACCTCCAATTTCTAACCCTCAGATACAGTCAAATATGAATTAAACATTATCTTAAGTTAACTTTATTTATTTATACAATTTTCTTTTAGGCTTCTAAAGATGAAATACTTTACATAAGAAAAATATAGAATTTTTAAAAGAAAAAAATTCAGAATTAGTCCATATTTAGTTTAGTTTCTCATCTCTCTGATCTGAGAGTGAGGAGAAGGTATGTTGGTGATTTGATGTCAAAGGAGAAGAAAGAAGATTCTATACATACTTACCTTAAAAAGTGGAAGAGTGAATTGACTAATGAAATGCATAAGACCTCTGGATAGTGTTGGATAGACCCACTTGAAGTGTATGGTCTTATATTTAAAGTGAAACCAGTTAAGAAGTTGATAGGAAAATCTTGTTAGTAATTACATGACATTTACTTCCTTCCCCTTTCTCTTTCTTGAAGCTATAACCACTCTTCTGAATTTCATCTCTATTCTACATTTGTGGGTATATGTGTTTTGTGTGTATATATATAGTGTCACTACCTACATATGTAGCCCTAAACCGAAAACTGGCTTTGCGTGGCTTTGAGCTTTAAAACATATTGAACATATTATTCTGTGACTTCATTTTGTTCCATATTATATTTATTAGCTACATCCATACTGTTGCTTAGAGATGTAATTCATTTTTTCCGCTCACTGTATAGCTTTTATTTTTGCTATTGCAGAAGTGCCGTATGGCCATTCTTATGCATAACTCTTGTTGTATGTGTGCAATTTCTCTGAGTTACTCACCTAAGAATGAAATTGTTTGCTCGTAGAGTAGACATGCATTTAAAGATAATGCTAAATTGCTTCCCAAATTGGTGGTAGAAATTTATATTCTCCCCAGCAGTGGTTTCTAGAACAATTTTAGTTGCTTAGATACAGGCACTCTATAGGCAGAAGGATAGATTTAACCAGATTGAGGGATTGCCCAATGAATATGATAAAAGGGACAAGGGAATTAAGATTTTATCAAAGGAGTGATTAAAATGAAGTTCCATGGAAATTAAGTTGGGCACAATAGGAAGCAAGGATCTGAGTGAAAGAGGAGCAAGGTAGGAATAGTTTGGAATCTATGAATTAGATGTCCCTTTAGCTACACTGCAGAGAGGTAGATGGTGAGGTTTCACCCTTGGACAGATAGCCAAATGCAAATCCTAAAAGCGAAGCTTTAGACTTCAAAGGGAGAACAGAGTATGTAGATAAAATTGGGAGAAAGGAGCAAAAATTTATCCTTAGATGTATCCAGATACATAGATTTTGCTTTTTAGTCAGAAACTGCTCTGAGAAAGTACAAAAACAGTGAAATCTAATGAATTAAACTTTTGCATTCAGGTACAGTTGAATGGTTGTGACCAGAGAGAGGAGGTGTCATTGTGAGTATAAAACTATTAAGAATATTTATTTGACCTCCGCACATGAAATAAGAACAACAATAACATCAAAACAAAAATAAAGAGAGAATTTTAAGTAGCTTGAGGAAAGGAATTCAGCTCACAAGTTGAAAAAATCAAAATGCAAAACCAGGTTTATCAATTCTAATACCCAGGAAGCTGCAAGGTTTTGTCTGGAGTGGTAATTCTTCAACATTTTTAGAATGAAATTCTTTGGGATTCAAAGGAAACTATGGTCTGTCTCTTGAGAATAAGCATAGACTTTCATAAAAGTTACACTTTGCATTCCATTTCAGGACGTTCTAGAGCCTCAGAAACTCTATCTGTGGATCCGCACTGGGCCCAGGACAGAAGCACCACACAGAGAGTTAAATGAGTTGTGTCCTGTAGGGAGGGACTCAGGCTGGGGAGCAAGGGGGAGATGCAAGTCCTGCTGGCCTTCCACTCAGCATGCTGGGTGCTGGTTAACAACTGTATTCAAAGACAGAGAAAGGTGCACTTTCTTAATTCATCTGCCTAAAGAAAACATTTTTTGTAACCCCCCAAATAGATGTGCTATGGGCAAGCCCAGGTTATATCTCTTACTATAGATGGTTTCTGTGATTGATTTAATCACTTCACATTATAGATTCTTTTTCAATAGGTTCATCTTTAGAAAACTAACATATGTAGGCCCTTTATTGTCAGCTATATTGTCTCCCTCGGCTGTGTTCACCAGTGCCCGAGGGCATGGATGGTACTTCCATCTTCCCCAGCACACAGCAGTTTTTTTATACACTAAGATACTCAATATTTTATGCTTGATTGATTACTGATTGGTAGATGAATTAAATCTAAAACACATTTTAAAAATAATTGATTGTTTGAATCTAGCGGTATCAATGTTTTGTATTTCATTTAGGCTTTTTCTTTGGAAGAGAGGTAGGCTCTGTCCTGAGCTTCAAAGAATGGACTGCACCCAGCTCTTACATTGCATCTGTAAGGTTCCTGCTGCTGGGGTGAGGTTAGAGGTGGGGCAGGGGTTGGAAAACAATACTTTGGGAACTAGAGAGGGTTGTGACCAGGAAGTGGAGAAAATGGGATCATGCCATTGAAGAGAATCAGAAAGGTTTTATCCAGTTTCTACCAGACATGCAACCTAACAGTTTTCTAAAGATTGAGAGTGACAGAAGCAGAATTGGAGATGTTCAGGGAGATGAATGGGAAAGATTTATTGATGAAGCATGTGTAGAACTAAATGTGGAAGTTAAAACAGCAGAAAATGAGGTCCAGGACAGGAAATGGAGGGAAGAGACAGCATGTTTTGGGGAGGAGCATGTGGGGAACAGAAAGTGAAGACAGAGTTATGATAAGAGTCATAGCATGGGGGAAGGCGGAAAATGGCGGAAGAGTAAGACGCGGAGATCACCTTCCTCCCCACAGATACACCAGAAATACATATACACGTGGAACAACTCCTACAGAACACCTACTGAAGGCTGGCAGAAGACCTCAGACCTCCCAAAAGGCAAGAAACTCCCCACGTACATGGGTAGGGCAAAAGAAAAAACAGAGACAAAAGAATAGGGACGGCACCTGCACCAGTGGGAGGGAGCTGTGAAGGAGGAAAAGTTTCCACACACTAGGAAGCCCCTTCGCGGGCGGAGACTGCGGGAGGCGGAGGGGGGAGCTTCGAAGCTGCGGAGGACTGCACAGCAACGGGTGCGGAGGGCAAAGCGGGGAGATTCCCGCACAGAGGATCGGTGCCGACCGGCACTCACCAGCCCGAGAGGCTTGTCTGCTCACCCGCCGGGGCGGGCGGGGCTGCGAGCTGAGGCCGGAGCGCAGGGAGAGGACTGGGGTTGGCGGCTTGAACATAGCCTGAAGGGGTTAGTGCACCACAGCTAGCCGGGAGGGAGTCCGGGGAAAAGCCTGCACCTGCCGAAGAGGCAGGAGACTTTTCCTTCCCTCTTTGTTTCCTGGGGCGTGAGGAGAGGGGTTTAAGAACGCTGCTTAAAGGAACTCCAGAGACGGGCGCGAGCCGCGGCTAAAAGCGCGAACCCCAGAGACGGGCGCGAGCCGCGGCTGAAAGCGCGGAATCCAGAGACGAGCGCGAGCCGCGGCTGAAAGCGCGGACCCCAGAGACGGGCGCGAGCCGCGGCTGAAAGCGCGGAATCCAGAGACGGGCGCGAGCCGCGGCTGAAAGCGCGGAATCCAGAGACGGGCGCAAGCCGCGGCTAAAAGCGCGGACCCCAGAGGCGGGCGTGAGACGTTAAGGCTGCTGCTGCCGCCACCGAGGGGCCTGTGTGCGAGCACAGGTCACTCTCCACACCCCTCTTCCGCGGAGCCTGTGCAGCCCACCACTGCCAGGTTCCCGGGATCCAGGGACAACTTCCCCGGGACAGCGCACAGCGCGCCTCAGGCTGGTGCAAAGTCACGCCGGCCTTTGCCACCGCAGGCCCGCCCCGCACTCTGTGCCCCTCCGTCCCCGCCGGCCTGAGTGCGCCAGAGCCCCCAATCAGCGGCTCTTTTAACCCCATCCTGTCTGAGCAAAAAACAGACGCCCTCCAGCGATCTACACGCAGTGGCAGGGCCAAATCCAAAGCTTAGCCCTGGGAGCTGTGAGAACAAAGAAGAGAAAGGGAAATCTCTCCCAGCAGCCTCAGGAGCAGCGGATTAAAGCTCCACAATCAACTTGATATACCCTGCATCTATGGAATACCTGAATAGACAACCAATCATCCCAAATTAAGGAAGTGGACTTTAGGAGCAAGATCTATGATTTTTTCCCCTTTCCTCTTTTTGTGAATGTGTATGTGTATGCTTCTGTGTGAGATCTTGTCTGTATAGTCTTGCTTCCACCATTTGTCCTAGGGTTCTATCCGTCCATGTTTTTTTTTAAATTTTTTTTCTTAATAATTAATTTTAATAACAATATTATACTTTACCTTCGTTCTTTCTTTCTTTCTTTCCGTCCTTCCTTCCCTCCTTTAGACAACGAATCATCCCAAATTGAGGAGGTGGTCTCTGACAGCAAGATTTAGGATTTTTCCCCATTTACCTCTTTTTGTGAGGGTGTATGACACATACACATACATATGCTTCTGTGTAAGATTTTGTCTGTATAGCTTTGCTGCCAACATTTGTCCTAAGGTTCTTTCCGTCCCTTTTTTTTTTTCTAAATAAGAATTTTTTAATTCAATAACTTTATTATACTTTATTTTATTTTTACTGTATCTTCTTTCTTTTTTCCTTCTTGTCTTTTTTCCTTCTTTCCCTCCTTCCTTCCTTCCTCCCTCCCTCCCTCCTTTCTTTCCTTCTTTTCTTCTTTCTTTCTTTCTTCCTTCCTTCCTACCCTCCTTTCCTTCTTTCTTTCCTCATACTTCTACTAATTCCCTCTACTTTTTCTCCCTTTTATCCTGAGCCGTGTGGATGAAAAGCTTTTGGTGCTCCAGCCAGGAGGCAGGGCTCTGCCTCTGAGGTAGGAGAGCCAACTTCAGGACACTGATCAACAAGAGACCTCCCAGCTCCACATAATATCAAATGGCGAAAATCTCCCAGAGACCTCCATCTTAACACCAGCACCCAGCTTCACTCAACGACCAGCAAGCCACAGTGCTGGAAAACCTATGCCAAACAACTAGCAAAACAGGAACACAACCTCACCCATTAGCAGAGAGGCTGCCTAAAATCATAATAAGGCCACAGACACCCCCAAACACACCACCAGACGTGAACCTGCCCACTAGAGAGACAAGATCCAGCCTCATCCACCACAACACAGGCACTAGTCCCCTCCACTAGGAAGCCTACACAACCCACTGAACCAACCTTAGCCACTGGAGACAGACATCAAAAACAGGAGGAACTACGAACCTGCAGCCTGCAAAAAGGAGACCCCAAACACAGTAAGATAAGCAAAATGAGAAGACAGAAAAACACACAGCAGATGAAGGAGCAAGATAAAAATGCACCAGACCTAACAAATGAAGAGGAAATAGGCAGTCTACCTGAAAGAGAATTCAGAATAATGATAGTAAGGTTGATCCGAAATCTTGGAGATAGAATGGACAATAGATTGGACAAAATGCAAGAATCAGTTAACAAGGACCTAGAAGAACTAAAGATGAAACAAGCAACGATGAACAACACAATAAATGAAATTAAAAGTACTCTAGATGGGATCAATAGCAGAATAACTGAGGCAGAAGAACGGATAAGTGACCTGGAAGATAAAATAGTGGAAATAACTACTGCAGAGCAGAATAAAGAAAAAAGAATGAAAAGAACTGAGGACAGTCTCAGAGACCTCTGCGACAACATTAAACACACCAACATTCGAATTATAGGGGTTCCAGAAGAAGAAGAGAAAAAGAAAGGGACTGAGAAAATATTTGAAGAGATTATAGTTGAAAACTTCCCTAACATGGGAAAGGAAATAGTTAATCAAGTCCAGGAAGCACAGAGAGTCCCATACAAGATAAATACAAGGAGAAATATGCCAAGACACATATTAATCAAACTGTCAAAAATTAAATACAAAGAAAGCATATTAAAAGCAGCAAGGGAAAAACAACAAATAACACATAAGGGAACTCCCATAAGGTTAACAGCTGATCTCTCAGCAGAAACCCTACAAGCCAGAAGGGAGTGGCAGGACATACTGAAAGTGATGGAGGAGAAAAACATGCAGCCAAGACTACTCTACCCAGCAAGGATCTCATTCAGATTTGATGGAGAAATTAAAACCTTTACAGACAAGCAAAAGCTGAGAGAGTTCAGCACCACCAAACCAGCTTTACAACAAATGCTAAAGGATCTTTTCTAGGCAAGAAACACAAGAGAAGGAAAAGACCTATAATAACGAACCCAAAACAATTTAGAAAATGGGAATAGGAACATACATATCGATAATTACCTTAAATGTAAATGGACTAAATGCTCCCACCAAAAGACACAGATTAGCTGAATGGATACAAAAACAAGACCCTTATATATGCTGTCTACAAGAGACCCACTTCAGACCTAGAGACACATACAGACTGAAAGTAAGGGGATGGAAAAACATATTCCATGCAAATGGAAGCCAAAAGAAAGCTGGAGTAGCAATTCTCATATCAGACAAAATAGACTTTAAAATAAGGACTATTAAAAGAGACAAAGAAGGACACTACATAATGATCAAGGGATCGATCCAAGAAGAAGATATAACAATTGTAGATATTTATGCACCCAACATAGGAGCACCTCAATACATAAGGCAAATACTAACAACCATAAAAGGGGAAATCGACAGTAACACATTCATAGTAGGGGACTTAAACACCCCACTTTCACCCATGGACAGATCATCCAAAATGAAAATAAATAAGGAAACACAAGCTTTAAATGATACATTAAACAAGATGGACTTAATTGATATTTATAGGACACTCCATCCAAAAACAACAGAATACACATTTTTCTCAAGTGCTCATGGAACATTCTCCAGGATAGATCAAATCTTAGGTCACAAATCAAGCCTTGGTAAATTTAAGAAAATTGAAATTGTATCAAGTATCTTTTCTGACCACAACGCCATGAGACTAGATATCAATTACAGGAAAAGATCTGTAAAAAATACAAACACATGGAGGCTAAACAATACACTACTTAATAATGAAGATATCACTGAAGAAATCAAAGAGGAAGTCAAAAAATACCTAGAAACAAATGACAATGGAGACACAACGACCCAAAACCTGTGGGATGCAGCAAAAGCAGTTCTAAGGGGGAAGTTTATAGCAATACAAGCCCACCTTAAGAAGCAGGAAACATCTGGAATAAACAACCTAACCTTGCACCTCAAGCAATTAGAGAAAGAAGAACCAAAAAAACCCCAAAGCTAGCAGAAGGAAAGAAATCATAAAAATCAGATCAGAAATAAATGAAAAAGAAATGAAGGAAACAATAGCAAAGATCAATAAAACTAAAAGCTGGTTCTTTGAGAAGATAAACAAAATAGATAAACCACTAGCCAGACTCATCAAGAAAAAAAGGGAGAAGACTCAAATCAATAGAATTAGAAATGAAAAAGGAGAGGTAACAACTGACACTGCAGAGATAAAAGAGATCATGAGAGATTACTACAAGCAACTCTATGCCAATAAAATGGACAATCTGGAAGAAATGGACAAATTCTTAGAAATGCACAACCTGCCAAGACTGAATCAGGAAGAAATAGAAAATATGAACAGACCAATCACAAGCACTGAAATTGAAACTGTGATTAAAAACCTTCCAACAAAGAAAAGCCCAGGACCAGATGGCTTTACAGGCGAATTCTATCAAACATTTAGAGAAGAGCTAACACCTATCCTTCTCAAACTCTTCCAAAATATAGCAGAGGAAGGAACACTCCCAAACTCCTTCTACGAGGCCACCATCACCTTGATACCAAAACCAGACAAGGATGTCACAAAGAAAGAAAACTACAGGCCAATATCACTGATGAACATAGATGCAAAAATCCTCAACAAAATACTAGCAAACAGAATCCAACAGCACATTAAAAGGATCATACACCATGATCAAGTGGGGTTTATTCCAGGAATGCAAGGATTCTTCAATATACGCAAATCTATCAATGTGATAAACCATATTAACAAATTGAAGGAGAAAAACCATATGATCATCTCAATAGATGCAGAGAAAGCTTTTGACAAAATTCAACACCCATTTATGATAAAAACCCTGCAGAAAGTAGGCATAGAGGGAACTTTCCTCAACATAATAAAGGCCATATATGACAAGCCCACAGCAAACATTATCCTCAATGGTGAAAAACTGAAAGCATTTCCACTAAGATCAGGAACAAGACAAGGTTGCCCACTCTCACCACTATTATTCAACATTGTTTTGGAAGTTTTAGCCACAGCAATCAGAGAAGAAAAGGAAATAAAAGGAATCCAAATCGCAAAAGAAGAAGTAAAGCTGTCACTGTTTGCAGATGACATGATCCTATACATAGAGAACCCTAAAGATGCTACCAGAAAAGTACTAGAGCTAATCAATTAATTTGGTAAAGTGGCAGGATACAAAATTAATGCACAGAAATCTCTGGCATTCCTATATACTAATGATGAAAAATCTGAAAGTGAAATCAAGAAAACACTCCCATTTACCATTGCAACAAAAAGAATAAAATATCTAGGAATAAACCTACCTAAGGAGACAAAAGACCTGTATGCAGAAAATTATAAGACACTGATGAAAGAAATTAAAGATGATACAAATAGATGGAGAGATATACCATGTTCTTGGATTGGAAGAATCAACATTGTGAAAATGACTCTACTACCCAAAGCAATCTATAGATTCAATGCAATCCCTATCAAACTACTACTGTGGCATTTTTCACAGAACTAGAACAAAAAATTTCACAATTTGTATGGAAACACAAAAGACCCCGAATAGCCAAAGCAATCTTGAGAACGAAAGAAGGAACTGGAGGAATCAGGCTCCCTGACTTCAGACTATACTACAAAGCTACAGTTATCAAGACGGTATGGTACTGGCACAAAAACAGAAAGATAGATCAATGGAACAGGATAGAAAGCCCAGAGATAAACCCATGCACATATGGACACCTTATCTTTGATAAAGGTGGCAATAATGTACAATGGAGAAAGGACAGCCTCTTCAATAAGTGGTGCTGGGAAAACTGGACAGGTACATGTAAAAGTATGAGATTAGATCACTCCCTAACACCATACACAAAAATAAGCTCAAAATGGATTAAAGACCTAAATGTAAGGTCAGAAACTATCAAACTCTTAGAGGAAAACATAGGCAGAACACTCTATGACATAAATCACAGCAAGATGCTTTCTGACCCACCTCCTAGAGTAATGGAAATAAAAACAAAAATAAACAAATGGGACCTAATGAAACTTCAAAGCTTTTGCACAGCAAAGGAAACCATAAACAGGACCAAAAGACAACCCTCAGAATGGGAGAAAATATTTGCAAATGAAGCAACCGACAAAGGATTAATCTCCAAAATTTACAAGCAGCTCATGCAGCTCAATAACAAGAAAACAAACAACCCAATCCAAAAATGGGCAGAAGACCTAAATAGACATTTCTCCAAAGAAGATATACAGACTGCCAACAAACACATGAAAGAATGCTCAACATCATTAATCATTAGAGAAATGCAAATCAAAACTACAATGAGATATCATCTCACACCAGTCAGAATGGCCATCATCAAAAAATCTAGAAACAATAAATGCTGGAGAGGGTGTGGAGAAAAGGGAACACTCTTGCACTGCTGGTGGGAATGTGAATTGGTTCAGCCACTATGGAGAACAGTATGGAGGTTCCTTAAAAAACTACAAATAGAACTACCATATGACCCAGCAATCCCACTACTGGGCATATACCCTGAGAAAACCAAAATTCAAAAAGAGTCATGTACCAAAATGTTCATCGCAGCTCTATTTACAATAGCCCGGAGATAGAAACAACCTAAGTGCCCATCATCGGATGAATGGATAAAGAAGATGTGGCACATATATACAATGGAATATTACTCAGCCATAAAAAGAAACGAAATTGAGCTATTTGTAATGAGGTGGATAGACCTAGAGTCTGCCATACAGAGTGAAGTAAGTCAGAAAGAAAAAGACAAATACCGTATGCTAACACATATATATGGAATTTAAGAAAAAAAATGTCATGAAGAACCTAGGGGTAAAGCAGGAATAAAGACGCAGACCTCCTAGAGAACGGACTTGAGGTTATGGGGAGGGGGAAGGGTGAGCTGTGACAGGGCGAGAGAGAGTCATGGGCATATACACACTAACAAACGTAGTAAGGTAGATAGCTAGTGGGAAGCAGCCGCATGGCACAGGGATATTGGCTTGGTGCTTTGTGACAGCCTGGAGGGGTGGGATAGGGAGGGTGGGAGGGAGGGAGACGCAACAGGGAAGACATATGGGAACATATGTTTATGTATGACTGATTCACTTTGTTATAAAGCGGAAACTAACACACCATTGTAAAGCAATTATACCCCAATAAAGATGTTAAAAAAAAAAAAAGAGTCATAGCATGGAGGGTCAGTTAGAACCTGAATGATTTGAAAAAAAAACACTTACTCTGGGCATTGGAGACATACACTTGGGTCTTGGCATAAGAAGTGACACGTGGATCTCATTAATTAACCCTGA
Organism: Leucopleurus acutus; assembly: GCF_964270905.1. Classification (NCBI taxonomy): domain Eukaryota; kingdom Metazoa; phylum Chordata; class Mammalia; order Artiodactyla; family Delphinidae; genus Leucopleurus; species Leucopleurus acutus. Next base: position 37,882,791 of record NC_139155.1, on the reverse strand, counting down.
GGGAATCTACACCTATTTATGCCTTTATCTCATTCTGTCAAGTCAAATTTCTAAATATTGTAGGTGTCCAACGAATGTCCAAATAAATGAGTCGCTACAAGAATTGTCAGTTGGCAGGTCATGTAGAGGTGGATCCAGAGTTAACTGTAAGACTCGGTGCATGCTTATTCTCAGAAACCTAAAGCAAGTCTTAGATTAAAACAATAAGGATAGAGGAAGATCAATTATATTAGAATATACTGTGTCCCTATCTCATTTTAAAATTTAGTGTTTATCTATAGCATTTTCAGCTCTTGTGGCTCAGTGGAACTGGTATCTTAGTGAGAGAAGTGAGGCCTGGGGTGCTGGAGCACAGAGGAAACTGTGGACCAAGTTCTGCATCAGAGGTGCATGACACGCTCTGTTGCAGAATTATTGTTTCTACCTATTTCTATGTATATAATAAGTCACTCTGAAACTTCATGGTCTAAAACACTTGGACTCACTCTTGTGGTTGCAAGCAGATGGCCACTAGGACAGTAGGAATGTCCAAGATGACCTCTCTCCATTTCTGGGGTCTTGGTACCAGGTTCTATCATTCACTGCCCAGGTCTGGCCTCCTTACAGGGAGACAGCATCATTCCAAATGCGGAAGCTATAGCTTCTTTTTTTTTTTTTTTTGAAGCTATAGCTTCTTACACTCCAGATTCCAGAACTCACACAACCTCATTCCACCCCAAATGATTGGACAAAGTAAGTTATAAATCCAGGCCAGGGCCACGGCTGGGTAAAGGGAGTCTACCTCTAATGGGAAGAGTTACAAAACACTGTGACCAGGGTTTCCAATCTACTGCAATTGTCACCTAAACTCTGTCCACTGTTCATGAACTTTTTAAAATGCAAATACTGAACTTGATGATCTCTAATGTCCTTTTCATTTCCAAAATTAAACAAATTCTAAGAATTTTAACTCTCTGTTTACTTCTGAGGAAATAGAGACTGGGGATCTAGAACTCTTTCAGGACCACACGGCTGGTGAATGGTCTTCTGATGACAAGATAACACCACACACTGGGGCTCTTTCCCTGCTATGGCTTGGGGGCTGGTGGGTTTTCTCCCAGCTCTATTGAGGTATATGATAAATAAAATTGTAACATATTAAAAGAATAAAACATGATGATTTGATATACGTATACATTGTGAAAGGGTTCTCACAATTCAGTTAATTTACACATCCATTACCTCCCACAGTTACTTTTTTTCTCTGAGATCTCTTAAGTTCTACTCACATAGCAAATTTCAATTATGCAATACAGTGTTATCAACTATAGTCACCATGCTATTTATTATATCCTCAGACCTTATTTATCTTAAAACTGAAAGTTTGTGTCTTCAGCCTCTCCTCATTTTTCCCACCCTCCAGCCCTAGGAAACCACCATTCTACTCTCTACTCTCTGTTTCTATGAGTTTAGCTTTTTTTCTTACATTCTACGTGTAAGTGATACTATGCAATATTCACCTTTCCTTGTCTGACTTATTTCTCAAAATCTCAACATAACAAAGACAAATGCTTTTTAATCAAACAATTGGGATTAACATTTACATTTCCTCTTAGCCTCACTTCAGACCAACTAAAAGAGAATCTTAAAAAGTATAACTCAGCAGGGCTTCCCTGGTGGCGCAGTGGTTGAGAGTCCGCCTGCCGATGCAAGGGACACGGGTTCGTGCCCTGGTCTGGGAAGATCCCACATGCCGCGGAGTGGGGAGCCTGTGCTCCACAACGGGAGTGGCCACAACTGTCAGAGGGCCGCGTACCGCAAAAAAAAAAAAAAAAAAAAAAGTATAGCCCAAGCTTCAGTATTTTTAACAAGGACCACAGTTGACTGAGTCACATGGCCATTGATGTTTAAGAACCATGACAATAATGTTTACTATCATAGATATAATAAGGAGTGAGCTTAAAAGTGACTTGCACAATCTAAACCTCATATTTCTTATCTAGAAAATCATGATAATAATCACTTATTAGGGTTTTTGTGACATATGTACAAATGTTTGAAAAATATAGGCAGCATTCAATAAACTAGACTTACTATTTTTTTTTTACTATTATTACTATTACTACAGTTATTAAAATGGTGACTATTAGTAGAAGAATAATATGAGCTCCATAAGTGTAGGGATCATCTCTGGTTTAAAACTATATTTAGATATATCTGGCATACAGTAGGTGTTTAATAGTTATTTGTTCAGAGTATAATTGATAGGACTAATTACTTTAAAAAGCACTTTGTACTGTCTGTCATTTAGTTAGTGTTCAATACATGTTAGTTACTATTTTTTTAGTAGAAAATGCTGTCCATAATATCTGTTTCAGATATTCTCTTCATTTACCATTTATACATGCTGTTTTATATGGCTTTTATAGTTTACCATGGTTCTCATGCACATTGCAAAACTGATGCATGATTCCTATCTTTGGGGAGGGTAAACTGCACAGAAGTGACAATAAATGAAAAGTGACAAAAATTGAAAAGATAAGAATTATTTGCCCCCTCTAAAATCATCACATTCAATGGAGAGTTCTGCATGTGACATAACAAGTTGTACAGTTTTGAATGATGGCAAAGATTTTACAGAGGAAGCAGAACCTGTGATGGTCCTGAGGAGATTCAGAAGAGAAGGTAGGGCTTGGGGACAGCATGATTGAAGCTGTAGCTATGGGACTGAACATGGACTTTTGTGGGGAAAATGAGGTCCTGTATGGGATAGAGGCATTGGATAGGCAAGAGTGGGAGGCAAGATTGAAAACATAGATTGAGCCCTGCTTGTGGGGATTAGATGCCAGGAGCTTCTGAAGGCAAGGGTCTTGAGGAAGAGAGTGTCATTATAAAATGTGTTGGTTTTTGCAAAACCAGTTTGAGTTGTTTACTCTGAAGGCAGGAGCCACGCAAACTCTAATAGAATGAAAATGTCTCCAGTTTTTGAATCCCCCTCTGATCTACTTCTAGTTCTAGTTCTCAGTTAAAGCTTCAGTTATAGAACTACGTGTCTTAGCTAGGTGTGAAATACTATGAAATTAGTAGTAATTAATGATTATTATGATAGCTATGTTATTAACAACATTAGAAAGAACAAGATTATGTCATCATTACATCTTTAAAACAGTGTGAGGGGGTATGAAGAAAACAGCAGCTTCCATAATGATAGCTTCTGTAATAGGGAGATAGAAAGCATTTCTGATAATAAACCTGTGAAAAAAGAAAAACTGGAAAGTGTCTGAGAAGAGCTATGAATGTGGAAAGTTGTTAGCAATCTGGGCAAGTAAGAGGAAAAAAAAAATCAACATAGAACTCCACTCAAACAACCACATTCTCTGAAGACATCAGTACTGGTCAACAAAGCTTCCAGGACCCCAAGGGGCAAAGGATGGGATGTCAGAACCTCCTTTTCATTGGGACGGGGTAGGGAGTAATCTGTAATACAGTGAACAGCCCTTCAATACATCCATGCACATCTTCACCCTGAAGGAGGAATTGTATTTAAAATGCCAATTGTGGAAACATACAATCAACTAAAGAAAACACAGTGGACTAATTCTATTTAAAAATTATAAAACACACATGACAAACATTATAAATCTTCACTGAAACACTTTTAAAAATCCAAGTAGTCATTTTGTGTTCTGTGATGAGAAGATATAATACAGTTTAAATAGCTATTTTCCCAAATTAATTTAAATATTTGATACTCCCAAAGGGACTATTAATTTTTAATGTTTATTAACATTTTTATTGAATTTGACAAACTCTTAAGTACATATGATAGAGAAAATGTGCAACAATATCTAACACATTTTCAAAAAGTTATATTAATAAAATGAGATATAAAGTATCTTTCTAGATATTAACACATACTAAAAAGCTATAAGTAAAACAATTGATATAAGATGAATGGAAGAAAAAACCTAAATAAAGAAGCCTAGCCATAGGATTGTGTAAATTTAGCTAGTTGTATAGCTGATATTTCAAATAAGGATAGAACTAATAGACTATTGAAGCAATTGTTTTGAGATATTTGGATACTCATTTGGAAAAAATAAAATTAGGCTTCATGTTGGGTTGGCCAAAATGTTTGTTCAAGTTTTTCCATAAGATGCTACAGGAAAACCCAAATGAACAGTTTGTCCAACTCAGTACTTAAATCATCTGTGTCTGGCTTCTAGATAAGAAGCCAAAATGTAAAAAAAAAAAAAAATTATTACAGGAACATTTAGAATTGCTTAATCATACTGCAAGGAGTTGTTTTGGTAACATTGAAGAGGGAAAGGCTATCTTAAGCATGATAGAAACCCAGATATCAAAAACTGCTGAAGAATTTGATGCATCAAATGTCTTTAAATGAGCAAAAACATAATTAAGAAAATTAAAAGGCAAGTGAGGAATGAAATCAGGGGCAATTATTTAAATGACAAGTTCACAAGTAAGAAATGCAAATGAAAAATAAATATGTAAAATGCTTAAATTTACTTTAATAAAAAAATTAAAATTAATAGATATATAATCATTGAATAGATGGCGTTGCAAAGCATGATGATAATCCAATGGGTGAGAATTTGAGGAAATAAACTTAAATTATCTTTGATGACTCTGGAAAATGGTAAAATATTTTTGTGACAATTTTAATTGTTTTTTTTAAATTGACTGGACAAAATTGACTTTGTTTCCTCTTGTGCCCTTCTATGACTTTTAAACACAAATAGATTTGTTCTGTTCTATTGCTGTATGGTATACAATTATATGGATATACAGATTTAGGTATTCTCTCATTAAAGGACTTATCTAGTGATTTTGTCCTTTCTTTCCTATTGCTGTAATTTGTTTCTTCTCTCTTTGTTCTACTTGCTAGAGGGTTATTAATTTTATTGATCTCTCCAAAGAACTAGCTTTTGGTTTCATTGATTTTCTGTATTGTTTTTCTGTTTTCCATGTAATTCTTTTCAGTTCTACTCTTTATTATTTTTTTCCTTCTGTTTGTTTTGGGTTTATTTTGCTCCTCTTAATAGTTTCTTGAGATGGAAGCTTAGGTTGTTGATTTGAGGTATTTCTTCTTTTCTAATGAAAGTATTTGGTGCTATAAAATGTACTCTAAGTCCTGCTTTAGCTTCATCATACTAATTTTGATATGATGTATTTTAATTTTTGGTCAAAATGTTTCCTAGTTTCCCTTGATCTATGGGTTACTTATAATTGTGTTCTTTAATTTCTAATTTTTTGAATACTTTTTATGCTTTCTTTCATAGACTTCTAATTTCATTCCATTATCATTGGGAAATACACTTTTTATGATTTCAATTTGTTTAGACTTGGTAAAGTTTTTTATGACCCAGAATATAATCTATCAAGGTGAATGATCCTTATTTATCCTATTATTGTTTGGTGGAGTGATCTATACATGTCAGTTAGATGGTATTATTCAGTTATTTTATATCCTTGCTAATTTTGTTGTCTATTAGTTCTATCTATTGTTGGGAGAGATGATAAAGTTTCCAATTATAATTGTGGATTTTTCTCTTTTTCTTTTTAGTTCTGTCAGTGTTTGTTTTTATTTTGTTTTGTGGTTTATGTATTTTGAAGCTCTCTTGATAGGTGCATATACATTTAGGATTATTATGTATTTTGGGAAATTGACATTTTCTTTGTTAGTTAATGTTACTTTTGTCTCTGATAGCTTCTTTTGCTCTGCTATTTTGCCTGATACTATGAAGTTGCTCCAGCATTGTGAGTTTATGAGAGTATGCAGAGTGTGCATCGAATTTACATTTCTTTTACCATCATTTTACTTTTAATACATCTATACCATTATATTTTAAATTACTTTCTTACAGTTATCCTGGCACAGTATATGGTTAGATAGTGTGTATGCATGTGTGTGTGCATGCATCTGTGTTTTAATCAATTCTGATAATTTTTGTCTTAAAAGTTGGCTTGTTGAGACCATTTGTATTTAATATAATTATTGAAATGTTTGGATTTAGGTCTACCATTTTATTATTTATTTTTTCCCTTTATATTCTGTTCCTGTTTCCATGATCTTACTTTCTTTGGGATTATGTGAGCATTACTTAATATTTCACTATAATTTATGTACTGTGTTTCTCACTATATCTTTGGGCAGAGATTTTTAGTGAGTGCTCTAGGTGTTACAACATACATACTCAATTTTAACAGTCAATATTTTACCAATTCAAATGGAATATATGAAGCTTACCAAAGTTTACCAGTATATAGGTCCCTTTACACCCATTATATTATAGTTGCCTGTTTGGGGTTGACTAAACTACACAAATCTATAGTTTTATATCTTTTGACAATTTTGGAAATTTAAACCATAATTAAAATATATTTTACAACATCACTTTATTTCTCCTCCTTTTCTGTAACTTCAGTTACACAAATGTTAGACTTCAAAAAAATTTTTCACAGGTCTCTGTCCATTTTTATAATCTTTTTTTTTCTGTATATTATCCATACTGGATAATTTCTATTGATAAATAAGGTTTCCTGACTCTTTCCCCTGTCACTTTTATTCTGCTCTGGAGTCTATCTAGATGTTTTATGTATTTTTATTTGCTTATTGAGTTTTAATTGTTTTCCAGGTCTTAAATATTCATTTTATTCTTTATAACATCTTCAGTTTCTTTTTTGAGATTTTCTATCTTTCCATTAGTTTCAATAATATTAGTGTTTGCTTGCTAGAACATATTTAGAGTAGTTACTTGAAAGTCTTTGTCAGATAATTCCAAAATCTGTGCCATCTTTGTGGTGGCATGTGTTGATTGTCTTTTTCCATACAGGTTGAGATATTCTAGTTTCTAAACATGCCAAGTAGTTTTGAATTGCATCCGGACATTTAAAATATTATGTTATGAGGCTCTGGGTCTTGTTTTAATTCTATGGAAAATACTGATATTTTTGTTTTAAGAGATTGTCAAAGGGTTATGCTCAGGCCATTAATTCCCACCTGCCTTCTGTGAACTTTTATTCTAATATTAGTTCCATTTTTAAAGTCCTTGCAATGCAACTAGAATCTATCCTTAATGTAACTACCAAGTGACTAGCCTGGTACCTTTAGATTGTCTTTATATAAAATCGTGTTCATGTATATGTGTGTCTATCTTTTGATTATATATTCTGTTCCTTTAATCTTCATGACTATTCTTATCTCAAAAAAAACACTCTCAATTACTCATTTTTATATAAATCTTGCATAATAAACATAATTTCCCTGATTTTTCAATGTTGTTTACTTTTTCAGAACATTTGTATTTCCATGTAAATTTTAGAAAAATCTTATAAATTTCAATACGATATCTGGCTGGGAATATGATTTGGATTGAATTAAATCTATTAGTACTTTTGGAGAGAATTGACATCTTAATTATAGTAAGTCTTCCCATTCACAGACATGGTATATCTTCCTACTTATTTACTTCTCTCATCAATGATTGTTGTTTTCAGTGATAGGTCTTAGACATTGTCAATTTTATTCCTAAGTTGTTATTGGTGTTTGATGATATTGTGAATGGCAGTTTATAATTTACTTTTTAAATTTTGAATGTATAAAAATGAATAGGAATCATTTTTACAGTTTTATTGAGATATAATTAATATACATAAAATTCACCCATTTAAATGTACAATCAAATGGGTTATAGTATATTTACAAAGCTGTGAAATAATCTCCACAATTAACATTTCATTACCTAAAAAAGAAGCCCTTACTCATTTCGGTCAGTCCCCATTTCATTTCCATCCATCCCCAGACCTAGGCAGCCACTAGTCTATGTCTTGCCTCTGAGGATTTGTCTATCCTAGAGATTTCCTCTAAACAGTGACAGATAATATATAACCTTTTGTGACTGTCTTCTTTTACTTAGCATAATATTTTTGAGTTTCATCCATGATGTAACATACATCAATAAATCATTCCTTTTTATTGCTGAATGATATTTTATTGTATAGATATGCCATACTTGAAGTGTCCAACAATCAGTTAATAGTCATATTTGTTTTCTCCATTTTGGCTATTATGAATATTGCTGCTATAACTATTTGTATACAAGTTCTCGTGTAGATGTATATTTTTGTTTCTCTTGGTTACATACCTATGAGAGGAGTTTCTGGGTTATATATATAAATTATCTTTCTGTAAATTTATACATAAATTCTATGTTTAACATTTTAAGAAAAAAAAACTCTTTGCAAAGTGACTGCACCATTTTATATTCTCACCAGTGTACAAGAGTTCCATTTTTCCACATCCTCATTAACATGTGTTACTATTTTTTAGTAGTCAGTATAGTGGGTATGAAATGAAGTCTCATTGTGGTTTTGATATTCATTTCATAATTGGCTAATGATGTTGATATCTCTCCACGTCCTTATTAGTCATTTGCATATTTTCTTTGGAGAAATGTCTATTCAGATAATTTACCCATTTTTAAAATTGGATTATTTATCTTTCTATTACTGAGCTGCAAAAGTTGGATTCATGCCCCTTGTAAGATATATAATTTGAAAGTATTTTCTCCCATTTTCTGACTTTTAACTTTCTTGATGGTATAGTTTGTAGAACAAAAGTTTTAATTTTGATGAATCAAACTCTTCAATTTTTATATTTTTTATCTTGTGCACTTTGTATCATATTTAAGAAGACTTTACCTAACTGAAGGTCACAAAATTGTACTCACATTTTCTTCAAAGAGTTTTATAATTTTAGCTCCTATATCTAGGTCTATGATCCAATTTGAGCTAATTGTTTTTCTATGATGTTAGGAAGGGGTATAACTTTATTTATTTGCATGCATATATCCAGTTGTCCCAAAATCATTTGTTGAAAGATTATTCTTTCCCCAGTAAATAGTCTTGACACCTTTGTCAAAAATCAATTTTAATAAATGTAAGGCTTATGGATGCTCAGTTCTATTTCATTAATCTATATGTCTATCTTATCCTTAAACTAGCACTGCACTGTCTTGATTATTGTATTTAGCTTAATAGTAAGCATTGATATTGGAATGTGTGAATCCTCCAACTTTGTTCTTTTTTCAAGATCATTTTGGCTATTCTGGGCTCCTTGCATTTCCATGTTAACTTTAGATTAACTGGTTAATTTCTGCAAAACAAACAAACAAATTTTAAAAATAGTTGGTATTTGATAGCAATTGTACTGAATGTGTAGATCAATATGGGGAGTATTTTCATCTCAACAATATTATGTCTTCTGATCCAAGAACATGGGATATGAGTACAGTTTTCATATTAACTTTTTGTTCTGAGACCTTGCTTAATTTTTCTTACTTCTAGGGGTCTTTTTGTCAATTTATTAATGTTTCTACATGAACAATCATGTTTTCAATAAATAAAACTATTTTAACATTTTTCTTTCCAATACTTATGCTGTTAATTTCTTTAGTTCTAAGATTTCTAGTGTAATTTTAAACAGAAATGAAGAGAACTGATATTCTCAAATGATATTTTATGATTTTGTGTATAATGTAAGTCTTAACTACAGGGTACTTCCATTTCTTTTTTAACATCTTTATTGAAGTATAATTACTTTACAATGGTATGTTAGTTTCTGCTGTATAACAAAGTGAATTGACTATACATAAACTTATATCCCCATATCTCCTCCCTCTTGCATCTCCCTCCCACCCTCCCTATCCCACCCATCTAGGTGAATACAAATCACTGAGCTGATCTCTCTGTGCTATATGACTGCTTTCCACTAGCTATCCATTTTACATTTGGTAGTGTATATATGTCCATGCCACTCTCACTTTGTCCCAGCTTCCCCTCCCCCTTCCTCATGTCCTCAAGTCCATCTGAAATTGTTTTACCATAGTTTCCTCTTTTTGAAATTCTGCCCTGCAACTTCTGGTTACCTCAGACTCCCTGAACTTGAATCTGTCTTCTCAACTCAGTGAGACATCCATGTTCTCCTTGGAAGTTATTCCCCATGCCAGCATGGAATGTTCCTCTCAGAACAAGAGTCTGAAATAAAAGCACAAATGGAGATATATATATCATTTGTAAACATATTTGAAAGTTGCAAACCAAGCTAACAAAATGTTAAATAAGATAAATTCTATCAACTTAACAATAATAGCAAACTAGAAATCTGAGAGGATAGTTTCAAACTTTGAATTCTCAGAATCCTTGAATTTCCAACTTTGCCTGTTCTTTCTTCCTATCTACTCATGCACTTTGAGCAACATCTTGAAAAGGCCTGCTTAAGCTCTGCAAACAAGCCTATGGAGTGTAAACCACTGGTCTAGTCTGTCCTTATGGGTGGGAATGGAGTTGTAGTAAGGTGGTTATAAATGAAATTGAGACTTTTACATTTTTGTTTTCATTGTATACTAAATATAGTTTGAACATTTTACAAAATGGTGTTTTCATTTATTTGTTTATTATACATGTGTATTTGTGTAAGTAAAATTATATGTGTACATACACAAATGCACATGTATAATAAACCTTCTCCACATATGTAATTTTTATGATAGTGTATTGAATCCATAACTGAAACTGCTTCTTTTTTTCTCTTCAGTAGAAACCCAATCCAAGCTAATATAAATTGTTTGTATATGTGTGTGTGTGTGTGTGTGTGTGTGTGTGTGTGTGTGTGTGTAAACAGGGGACAGAGAGACAGAGAAACACAGAGAGAGAAAAAATCATGTAAGAATACAAATGGACCTTTTTTAACTATTTTACCAAACTTTACTCACTTAAATACTGCTCAGTGGAAAAATGTTAAGTTTGGTGTAGATCTCTCCTTGACCCATATTAAATAAATGCAAATATGTAAAGCACTCAATTGTTGACTGTAAGAGTCATATTCAATAATGTTAGATTCCTATTTCTCCCACTCTCTCAGTTTCTCAGAAATCGTATATATTAATAGCACTCTCATGCAGTAATTTCTCAATCTTCATAGTCTAGCCCATTAGTGACTAAAAAGGGAAATATTTCAGGCCTATTAGGGATTGGGGATGATGACAAAGACATCTAAACTTGGTAGTGGATGAAGCCTCAAATCAAATTATGTGTATATAGACTTTCTTTCCCTCTGCTCTGAGCTGATGTTATTCAGAGGGATAGGTAGCATGAAAACCAGACCATTAAATTCAGAGAATGCAGCCTATATAAGGAAAACCCAAAAGGGGAAACATGGCTAAAGATAATTTCTCATAAAAGAGCTAAATTCTAAATGATTTAGCTTCCATCTGATATCTATAGAAACAGGAATTGGGTGAGAATGGAAGGATTAGACGTCATCTCAGAATCCCCATTCCACCTTCCTCCTGGTGGTCGTGTCCCAACATTTTAAAATACCCTAGGCCTCTAGATAAATTTCAATAGAGTATCTAGGGTGGGAGCAAAACAGTGGTCTACATTTTTCTAAGGAACTCCCAACAGATGTGCCTCTTCTTCGGCTGGACTGAACATAGGCTTTTTCCAAGGTATAGAATGAGCAACATTTTTTTTTTTACAGTTCTGTATGGCTTGATGACTCTCAATCTCTGAGCCTCCACCCTCTCTGTGCTGATCAATGTCTTTGCTCCTTGAAGGTCAGGCCTTCTGCAGACTGCCTGGATTAAGGTCTCCATGTCAGAGCCCGTTATCTGCTGCAGAGCCCCTAATGCCATTAGCAAGAAAATGAAAAAAGCTTCCAAACAACCTTCAGATCGATGTTAACATTGTAACTTCCAACAGCTGCTGCTCAGCTTCTTTATTTGTTAAGACCTCCTCCTGTGTGGAACTTTCTTGACTCAAGTTTAATTCTGTCAATTTGACAAAGATGTTTTGAGCAGCTGTTTTTTATCCAAGCCCGGGCAAAGCCTTAGAAAAGTGAAACACATAGGATAGAGTGGGTCCTATCCCACAAGATAATAAGTACCCAACTGGAAAGAGGGAAATCACAAGGCATTTACAAGATTGTATATGTTCAAGATGATTTCAATAACAAAATGTAAATTTGGAAGGTGGTCTGAGGAGGTATATCCATGCTGGTAATGATGGAAGAAAGGCAAGATTGCTATTTCTTGGGCTTATGATACAAAATTCAACACATTTCATCGCTGAATTTCCAGCTTTTTCTATGAAGACTCAGCACAGGAATAACACAAAAACTCCCACGAAGCAACTCTATTTCTACTTGAGGGTGCTTCAATTTCTTGTAGTGAAGGGAGGAGGGAGAAAGTGGTAAAAAAAAATCTCTTAAAGTTGTTTCCTTTGTTTTAGGAAAACAGAGTAATGGAAATGTGGTCCTCTTTCACCTGGTTCATGAAGTTCTAAAATGGAATATCTCCTGCATTGATATTAAAAATCAATAGGCAGTCTAGCAGCCTTTCTTCACAGTGCCAGGTGGATGGTTCTAGAATCATGTCTGCCTACCCTCTTGTGGGTCAGCCATGACTGATACTTTCAAGGTCTAACAACCCTGAGAAAAATTCTTAGAGAAAATCAAAATACTTTTCTGCTCATTCAAAACTCTCAGCAATCTGGGGCATGCTCTTACTTTTGCAATCTCATCTTCTTTCCCTGTTCTATTCACATCTTCTCTTACTGACATACTCATCTCCAAAATATCTTTTGTACATCACATGGGCTTTATTTCCTCACCACTTCTTTATCGTTAAGCTCTTTCTTAGTGTTTTCTTCTTTTTACACCTACTCTTTTTTTATATAGCCCAGTTCAATCTAAACTTGCTCTACCAAGTTTTTGCTGACAACTCCCATGCATGGTGAGCTCTAATTTCTCTGAAATTTTGTTTTCTGACTTTCTGAACCATTTATCTGATACTTACCTAGTACCTTCTGACATTTCTCATTATGTGGCTTGCACTCATATTCATTTTCTGTGTATGAATACCCTCCCATTTATGTTAACCTAGTTTCTCTTATTAGAGCATAATTTTTTTTGTATGGAGCATTTATTTTTATCCTGTGTAAACTTATATTACATCACTCCATCAGTCTCTATTGAATTAATAATAGTCTAAGAAACTCCAAGACAGACAAATCTTTTGCTAAAGTATTACCTTAGTAAATAAAAATGAATTTTATATGTCCTGGTTCTTATAGATAACCTAGACTTCGATAGATGTTATTTTTCTGAAAACTGTGCAAGTGTTTTATGCCTTACAGGATCCCATACTCATCTGGTTTGCTTCCTACCCTCTGACTACTGTGTTTCAAAGTTCTGTTTTTTTCTTTGTCTCATTAGCTCTAAATTTTAGAGTTCTGATCTTGGAACTCCGTTATTCTCTACCTATACGAATTCCCCAGGTGATTTAAACAAGCCTCATGTCTTCAAGTACAGTCTCTATACTATTAACTTTCAGCTGTATGTCTCAAATACTGACTTCATCAATGAACGCTATTAACTACACATCTGCAAATGGATACTGAGTAAACATCTAAAATTTAACATGCCCAAAATTCATTCTAACTCGACTGCTTGCATAGCCTGCTTCTTTTTAGTCTTCCCAATGTCAGACTTATTCCAATTTTTTATACCAAAAATGCTCAAGTTTTTAAAAAAAATCAAATGTTTTATTATGGGAGATTTCAAACATATATAAATGAAATGAAATAATATAATGAACTGCCTTGTAATCATCACCCAACTTCAATGACTATCAATATTCTGTCCTTATTTTATGTAACTTCTCCCACTCCCCACTTGTGTTGAGAAGCCTGAGCTTGTATAGTGAATTAATAATGTACAGATTATGACCTGCTGAATAAGGGGACACCAGACACTCACACAGTGTCAGCAGGTAGCTCCTTCGGCATCCGAGTTTCCACTTAGGGGATGTTTTGATTAAAAGTGCAGTTCCAGTACATCCACACAAAGGATGTAAAGTCACAAGATTCATTACTTACAGGTTCCAGAAGGTGTATGGGTTCCAATGAGCCAGGGGAAGGGCAATCCTAAGTCCCAGGTGAGAGCAGGAGATGAAGAGCAGGACAGCAAGCACCTATTAATTATAAGGTGGTTGGGGTAGAGGTCACTAACATTTTTCAGGTGTAACTCTAAGTCATTATCTTAAAAGGTGCCCAAGGAAAAGCAAAGTGGGAATTTATGGTGGGAATCCTAAACACAAAACCATATCTAAACGTCCAGACTCTGGGTGTGAGTAGGTGAAATGCCTAGACAGCAACTCAGAAAAACAAAAGTTGTTTTTCTCATCATAATTGACCCCATGATGTCTTGGCAATAATCTTTAGGGAAAATCATAGGCACCGTCTGTCTGGTGTAGATATTAAAAACCACTGACAGGATTTTTGTCATCTGGCACATGAAACATTTGAGTAGAGCAAAAATGCTAATCAACAATACCAATAGAAAAATGAGAGTTTGAAATCCTGTTCTTAACCATCTCCCCACTGGTTGTGATCCTGTCAAGAAAATAAATCAAAGCCCTTGGATAAGGTTAAGGTAGGTATTCGGTTAAAAACTTGGGTGGATTGTGGAATACTTGTACCTGTTGAGCCATCTTTTGTAAGTTTGTCTGAGTTTATCCAGAATTATTAATACATATGAAGCAGGTGGTGCCCCTTACAGCAATACACCTTCTTCCTGGGCCAGTAAGTAATCTAGAGCTAAACAGTTATCCAAGCTGTCTGTGGTAAAGAATCCCATTGCTGCTGCATTAAGGCTGGGCTTTGGTATAACAGCCCAGTGTGCTTGGCTGGGTTGGCTCACAGGTCTGGGTTCACCTTAATGACATGTTGTTTTGTGTCCAGTGTGGTGACAACTAACCCAGTCCCTGTGAGTGTAGTAGAAGGCCTACTCCCAATATAATGGGGCTGAATATCACATGCTTTTGACATGAGGGGGCACAAAGAGAGATGGTTCTGGGAACCCGATCAGTGATGTAAGTGGTCCCAGAGAGACTGAAGTGCACTGGTGTGAACAGACAGGACTCTAGGGCACAGGAAGGCAGAGGCATTGGAGGCGTAGGGAAGGAAAAGTGCTGTGTGGAGAACCACATGTGTGATGGCCCACAATGGGCACCAACTGTGTGATCAGAGAAACCAAAGTAGTCGGGGTTTCCCTGGATGGCTGAGCTGTGAGGCCCAAGACCATCACGATTGTGTTCCTTGGGAGGAGGTGTGGGTCATATTCCTCCATGTGGTGTTGGTGTCTGGGCAGATATGGAGGATTATAAAGTTCACAGGTGCTCCTGCTGGATGCCCCATACTGTAGTATTGGGAAGTGTGTTGCACAGAGCAGTTGAGCACCATGGAGAGCTGCAGGACAAGCCTCAGAGAGGAGTTGGATGTCTTCTGTTGGGCAAACGGGGACAGGGTCAAAAAATCAGCAAGGTAGCTGTAGTAGCTGCCATGGATGGTGGGCCCGGCGCTGAACTGTAAAAATCCATACCAGGAGCTTCTTCCTTCTGACCTTGTGGGCCCCTGAGGTCTGGGGAGTGGAGGTGGGTTCTCTTCCTCAGAAACCATCAGCTTTTTAATTTTGTCTGCATCTCCTGCCCTGGTGGCTCCACGCATTCAGAAGCCCCCTCCCTGTGGCGACAGGTCTGGGACTCCTCTAAGGTGTCTGATAAAATGGGCCCTCAATACCCTGGTGTTCTTAACAAATTAGGAATGTCGGGGTCTTTGTCCAATTCATCCTGCTGGCACATCTCAGCCGCTGTAAGCAAAGTTTAGAACCGATTCCAAAGACCCCTAAGAGCTAATCAGTGCCGTTCTCTCTCTCCCTTTGGATGTTTATTTTTCTAGGAAACCTTGCATTTCTCTCGTGATGTAGTTACGCGTCTCTATTTCTCATTCACACTGGTTGTCAGACATCGTGGCACATTAGTACTAACAGAGAATGCCTGGGACAGAGGTTGCTTCTTTCCTAACTCATATGCTGCTGCCTTCTGTTCTAGCGTGTCACATTCGACCTCCGACGAGGGATCGGGGTCCACCTCCACCAGTGCAACGTTAGCCGATGTATTTCGGAAAGCATCCAAGCCCCGAAAACATAGCACTCACCACTTAACCTGTGGGTATGCTACCACGCTCAGTAACATCCGACCCATGGGGCAGGGGTCTTACAAGCATCTAGTACTTTTTCGACCTCCTCTGGGGACTTGAGAGGAGCTGGTACCATGTGCTCTTGGAATCCAGCTTTCTCTTTCAGCAACATATGGTGCACTTGCCTCACAGCGTTTGCCTCCCAGGATGCCAGGATGGCCCTGCTAGAGCTGCCTCCTCATGGGTTAGGCCAGCTCCCCAAGCTCAGCACCCAGTCCTGAACCGATATAGTGGACCCAGCAGTGAGCCTCCCCTCTAGCACTAACTTAGGATCTCATAGCCCGCCCCAGTCCGTGCCTGGGGTAAAGAGGCAGAGTCGGATTGTCCCTGTTAACTCACCTTGGCTCAACGCGCTGGGACGTCTCTGCAGGGGAGTCTGACTTTTTACAGCACCAACAGTTTAGGGTGGTGATTTACAGCAGCACCTGGCAGCAGCAATGCACAGCAGAACAGAGCAACTTCACTGACTGCCAGCAAGTAGTGGTTCCTTCCCAGAGAGGCTGAGCGGTCTGAGGGAGGAAGTTAGGGAACCATTTGCAGCTCTGACCACAATCCCATCCTCCTCCTCAATTGTATTGAGTAGCTGGAGTTGGTGTACTAAATTAAGAACATGCAGATTATGACCTGCCGCATGAGGGGGCACCAACAACCCTTACTCGTTGGCAGGTATCTCTCTCAGCATCTGAGCTCCTACTTTGGGGACATGGAAAACATGGGACATTTTGATTGAAGGTGAGGTTTCAACATACCTACGAAAAGGAATTAGAGTCACAAGATTTATTACTTATAGATCCTAGAAGGAGCTTGGGTTGCAATGAGCCAGGGGAAGGGCAGTCCTCTGTCCCTGGTCATGGGGGAGAAGGGAATGGAGAACAGGACAGCAAGCGCCTATTACTTATAAGGGGTGGAGGTCACTAACTTTTTGCAGGCTTAACTCTAGGTGGTTATTTTTACAGGTCTCCCCCCACATCCCGGGGAAAAGCAAAGTGGGAATTTATGGCAGAAACCCTAGACTCAAGTCCAGTCTCTGGGAGTGAGCAGGACTATCATATTGTGAAATGCCTAGACAACAATTCAGAAAAACAAAAATGTTTTATGTTTTTTCCTTCATCACACCACTCAATTATCTTTAGACTTTTATTTTCTGGGTAAAACTGATGTACATTGAAGGGCAAAAGTTCTAAGTGTACAATTTTTGATGAATAGATACATCTATGTAAACAACACTCCAATTAAGATAAATTACATTTTATCAACACAGAAATTTCCCTCATGTCCTTTCAAAATCAATCCCTTACCTCACCTAAAGACTACCACTAGTCTGAGATTCATCCATATTTTGCATCTATCATTAGCTTATTTTTTAATTACTGAGTATTCATTGTATGAATATATCACAGTTTATCAAGTCTATTGATAGGCATTTAGTTGTTTAGAATGTTTGGAAAATGTCAATTAAGCTGCTACAAAAATTCTTCTTCTAGTCTTTTTAGGGTCATGTGTTTTCATTTATCTTGGCAAAATATCCAGGAATAGGAAGACTGGATTACAGGCAGGTTTATGTTTCACTTTATAAAAGCTTTCCATAACTTTTTATAGAGTAGTTGAGTAATTTTACACTCCACAAATAATATATGACCATTGAGTTTACTCAGCATCCTCATCAACATTTATTGCTGCCAGTCTTCATAATTTTAGTCATTCTAGTAGGTGTTTGGTAGCATCTCATTGTGGATTTAATTTACATTGTTATGATAAGAATTTCTTTTATATTTATTGAGTATTAGTATACATTTTTTTTGTAATATCTGTTCAGGTCCTTTGCTTTTTAAAAGAGTTGGTTGTTTATCACTTTAATTTTGAGTTTGATGTGTTCTTTACTGGTACTGTATGCAAGTTCTCTGTCAGAGAAAATTTTTGGCAATATTTTTTACAGTCTGTGGTTTGAATATTCATCTTCTTAATGGTCTTTTGATTAGTTACTTTAATGAAATTTAAAATCTCAGATTTTTTTTTCATTTATTGTTATTGCTTTCTGGATTTAATCTAGGAAATATTTCCTTATCCCCAGCACACAAAAGCATCCTTCTATATTTTCCTTAAAATGTTTTATAAAAGTTTTAACTTTTTGTGTAAGTTTTTATTTTTGTAATATGCTTTGAGGGTGAAATATTGAAGCTCATTTTTTCTTTTTGTATGTATATTCAATTATTGCAGGATCATTTGACCTTACTTTTCCCTGCAAATTGCTTTGGAAATTTGGTTGTACATTATTTGGTCTATGCATGTATATTTATACCAATTCCATACTGTCTTTAATACTGTAACTTTATAATAACTCTGGATGTCATGTGGCTTAAGTCTTCTAATATTTTTCTTCTTTGTTAAAATTATTTTGGCTATTCTATATTTTTTGTATTTTAATATAAATTGTAGAATTATCCTGTAAACTTCTATACAAAGCCTGCTGGGATTAGGATTGGGATTGCTATGAATCTATAGACCAATTAGGGAAATTTGACATCTTTTAAATTTTTAAACTATAGTCTTTCAATCTATGAACATGGTGTATTTTTCTGTTTATTTACATTTTTTATTTCCTGTCATCAATGTGTAATTTTCTGTTTAGAGGTTTTGAACAGTGTTTATTACATTTTGTTTAAGTACTTTTATGTCAACATAAATTGAATTTTTAACTCATATCCCAGTTGTTGCTACTAGTATACCAAAATTTAATTGATATTTTTGTATTAATTTTGCACCCTGAGACCCGGTGACTCACTATTTCTAATAAATTTTGTTGCTCCCTTAACATTTTCTTCTTTAAAATTTTATGTCATATGAAAATAAAAACAGTTTTGCATCTCCCTTCTCAAATTTTATAATTTATATTTATTTTTCTTGCCTTGTTACTTGGCCAGGAACTCTAACATAATGCTGAATAGAGGAGATGAAAGTAAAAATCATAGGCTTGTTCTTGATCTTAGGGAGAAAGAGTTTGTTATCTCACCATTAAGCATGTATGATTTTATAGTTGTCCTCTAACGGTTTTGTAAAGTTCCCCTCGATTCCTGGTTTGCTTAGAAATTTTATTTTTATTTATTTAAAAAAATTATTAATTAATTAATTTATTTATTGGCTGCTTTGTGTTTTCGTTGCTGTGTATGGTTTTTCTCTAGTTGTGGTGAGTGAGGGCTATGCTTCGTTGTGGTGTGTGGGCTTCTCATGGCCGTGGCTTCTCTTGCTGTGGAACACGGGCTCTAGGTGCATGGTCTTCAGAAGTTGTGGTGCACAGGCTTCAGTAGTTGTGGCTCATGGGCTATAGAGTGCAGGCTCAGTAGTTATGGTGCACAGGCTTACTTGCTCTGCATCCTGTGGGATCTTTCTGGACCAGGGATCAAACCCATGTCCCCTGCATTGACAAGCAGATTCTTAACCACTGTACCACCAGGGAAGCCCAGAAATTTTAAAACTTAGGATTGCGTGTTTAATTTTGTCAAAAATTATTTCCACACCTATTGAATTTCTCATACAATTTCTGTTCTTTATTTCATTATAATAAAGATTACATTAGTGGATTTTAAATATGAAATGACATTGCACTCCTGGGTTAAACTTAACCTGTTCACATTGTATTGCTTTTTTAATGTATTGCTGAATTATATTTGATATTATTTTATTGAAGACTTTTTTTTTTTTTTTGTGGTACACAGGCCTCTCAGTGCTGTGGCCTCTCCCGTTGCAGAGCACAGGTGCCGGATGCACAGGCTCAGTGGCCATGGCTCACGGGCACAGCCACTCCACGGCATGTGGGATCTTCCTGGACCGGGGCACGAACCCATGTCCCCTGCATTGGCAGGTGGACTCTCAACCACTTTTCCACCAGGGAAGCCCTATTGAAGACTTTTTAATCTTCATGTTTTTGCATAATGTCTGTCTTTAATATTTTTTTGCAATATGTTTCTCAGATATTGCAACAGTAATTATGCTGCCTTCGAAAAATGGGTTAGAAGATCTTTATTAATACTCTGTTTTCTGAAAGAAGTTCCTCTTAAATATTTGGTAAAATTCTCTAGTGAAATGATGGGACTTGGATTTGTGTGTGTGTATGTAATTTTCTTTAACGAAGTTCATTTTCTTTGAAAAATAAGAGACTATTCAAAATTTTTATTTTAATGTCATGCCAGTTTGGTAGGCTGTTTTTTCAATAGTTTCTTTTATTTAATCCAAACCATCAAGTTTGTTTGCATAATGTCACTCAAATATTCTGTTATTTTCCTTTTGATATCTCCAAGATTTGTGGTGATAACTCCTGATATTAACAACTTATTATTTATTTCTTTTCCTCATCTCTCTTGCTAGGACTTTATTGATTTTATTGATCCTTTCAGATAACTAACATTTATCTTGGCTAATTTTTTATATTTTTGTCTACATTTTAGTTTATTTTACCTTATTATTTTCTTTTTTTTTTCTTATTAGTCATCAATTTTATACACATCAGGGTATACATGTCAACCCCAGTCACCCAATTCATCACACACACACACCCATGCCCCCGCTGGTACCCCCCTTGGTGTCCATATGTTTGTTCTCTACATCTGTGTCTCTATTTCTGCCCTGTAAACCAGTTCATTAGTACCATTTTTCTAAGTTCCACATATATGCGTTAATATATGATATTTGTTTTTCTCTTTCTGACTTTATATGGCTGAGCAATATTCCATTGTATATATGTACCACATCTTCTTTATCCATTCATCTGTCAATGGGCATTTAGGTTGCTTCCATGACCTGGCTATTGTAAATACTGGTGCAATGAACATTGGGGTGCATGTGCCTTTTTGAATTATGGTTTTCTCTGGGTATATGCCCAATAGTAGGATTGCTGGATTATATGGTAATTCAATTTTTAGTTTTTTAAGGAACCTCCATACTGTTCTCCATAGTGGTTGTATCAATTTATATTCCCACCAAGAGTGCAAGAGGTTACCCTTTCTCCACATGCTCTCCAGCATTTGTTGTTTGTAGATTTTCTGATGATGCCCATTCTAATTGGTGTGAGGTGATAACTCATTGTAGTTTTGATTTGCATTTCTCTAATAATTAGTGATGTTGAGCAGCTTTTCATGTGTTTCTTTGCTATCTGTATGTCTTCTTGGGGAAATGTCTATTTAGGTCTTCTGCCCATTTTTAGATTGGGTTGTTTGTTTTTTAAATAGTGAGCTGCATGAGCTGTTTATATATTTTGGAGATTAATCCTTTGTCCGTTGATTCATTTGCAAATATTTTCTCCCATTGTGAGGGTTTTCTTTTTGTCTTGTTTGTGGTTTCCTTTGCTGTGCAAAAGCTTTTAAGTTTCATTTGATCCCATTTGTTTATATTTGTTTTTATTGCCATTACTCTATGAGGTGGATCAAAAAAGATCTTGCTGTGATTTACATCAGAGAGTGTTCTTCCTATGTTTTCCTCTAGGAGTTTTATAGTGTCTGGACTCACATTTAGGTCTCTAATTGATTTTGAGTTTATTTTTGTGTATGGTGTTGGGGAGTGTTCTAATTTCAGTCTTTTACATGTACCTGTTCAGTTTTCCCAGCACCACTTATTGAAGAGTCTGTCTTTTCTCCATTGTATATCCTTACCTCCTTTGTCATAGATTAATTGAGTATAGGTGCGTGGGTTTATATCTGGGCTTTCTATCTTGTTCCATTGATCTATGTTTCTGTTTTGTGCCAGTACCATATTGTCTTGATTACTGTAGCTTTATAGTATAGTTTGAAGTCAGGGAGTCTGATTCCTGCAGCTCTGTTTTTTTCCCTCAAGTCTGCTTTGGCGATTCTAGGTCTTTTTTGTCTCCTTGCAAATTTTCAGATTTTTTGTTCCAGTTCCATAAAAAATGCCTTTGGTAATTTGATAGAGATGGCATTGAATCTGTAGATTGCTTTGGGTAGTATAGTCATTTTCACAATATTGATTCTTCCAATCCAAGAACATGGTATATCTCTCCATCTGTTGGTATCATCTTTAATTTCTTTCATTAGTGTCTTATAGTTTTCTGCATACAGTACTTTTGTCTCCCAAGGTAAGCTTATTCTTAGGTATTTTATTCTTTTTGTTGCAATGGTACATGGGAGTGTTTCCTTAATTTCTCTTTCAGAGTTTTCATCAATAGTGTATAGGAATGCAAGACATTTCTGTGCATTAATTTTGTATCCTGCAACTTTACCAAATTCATTGATTAGCTCTAGTACTTTTCTGGTGGCAGTTTTAGGGTTCTCTATGTATAGTATCATGTCATCTGCAAACAGTGACAGTTTTACTTCTCTTTCCAATTTGTATTATTTTATTTCTTTTTCTTCTCTGATTGCTGTGGCTAGGACTTCCAAAACTATGTTGAATAATAGTGGTGAGAGTGGACATCCTTGTCTTTTTCCTGATCTTAGAGGAAATGCTTTCAGTCTTTCCCCATTGAGAATGTTTGGTGTGGTTTTGTCATATATGCCCTTTATTGTGTTGAGGTTGGTTCCCTCTATGCCCACTTTCTGGAGAGTTTTTATCATGAATGGGTGTTGAGTTTTGTCACAAGCTTTTTTTTGCATCTATTCAGATGATCATAATGTTTTTATTCTTCAAATTGTTAATATGGTGTAGCTCACTTATTGATGTGCATATATTGAAGAATCCTTGCATCCCTGGGATAAATCCCACTTGATCATGGTATATATTCCTTTAAATGTGTTGTTGGATTGTATTTGCTGGTATTTTGTTGAGGATTTTAACATCTATATTCATCAGTGATATTGGTTTGTAATATTCTTTTTTTGTAGTATCTTTGTCTGGTTTTGGTATCAGGGTGATGGTGGCCTCATAGAATGAGTTTGGGAGTGTTCCTTCCTCTGCAAGTTTTTGGAAGAATTTGAGAAGGATAGGTGTTAGCTCTTCTTTAAATGTTTGATACAATTCACCTTTGAAGACATCTGGTCCTGGACTTTTGTTTGTTGGAACATTTTTAATCACAGTTTCAATTTCATTACTCATGATTGGTCTGTTCATATTTTCTATTTCTTCCTGGTTCAGTCTTGGAAGGTTATACCTTTCTAAGAATTTGTCCATTTCTTGCACCTTGTCCATTTTATTGGCATGCAGTTGCTTGTAGTAGTCTCTTATGATGCTTTGTGTTTCTGCACTGTCAGTTGTAACTTCTCCTTTTTCATTTCTAATTTTATTGATTTGAGTCCTCTCCCTCTTTTTATTGATGAGTCTGGCTAATGGTTTATCAATTTTGATTATATTCTCAAAGAACCCGCTTTTAGTTTTATTAATCTTTGCTGTTGTTTTCTTTGTTTGTATTTAATTTATTTCTGCTCTGATCTTTATGATTTCTTTCCTTCTGCTAACTTTGAGTTTTGTTTGTTCTTTCTCTAGTTCCTTCAGGTGTACAGTTAGATTGTTTATTTGAGATTTTTCTTGTTTCTTGAGGTAGGCTTTTATAGCTATAGAGGGAACTTTTCCCTCTTAGAAATGCTTTTGCTGCATTCCATAGGTTTTGGATAGTCGTGTATTCATTGTCATTTTTCTCTAGTTGATTTATGATTTCCTCTTTGTTTTCTTCAGCAATCTCTTGGTTATTTAGTAATGTACCATTTAGACTCCGTGTGTTTGTGTTTTTTACTGTTTTTTCCCTGTAATTTATTTCTAGTCTCATAGCATTGTGTTCAGAAAAGATGCTTGATATGATTTCAATTTTCTTAAAATTACTGAGGCTTGACTTGTGACCCAAGATATGATCTATCCTGGTGAATGTTCCATGCACACTTGAGAAGAAAGTGTAATCTGCTGTTTTGGGATGGAATGTCCTATAAATATCAATTAAATCTATCTGGTCTATTGTGTCATTTAAAGCCTCTGTTTCTTTATTTATTTTGATTTTGGATGATCTGTCCATTGGTGTAAGTGAGGTGTTAAACTCCCCCACTATTATTGTGTTAGTGTCGATTTCCTTTTTTATAGCTGTTAACAGTTGCCTTATGTATTGATGTGCTCCTATGTTGTGTGCATATATATTTATAATTGTTATATCTTCTTCTTGGATTGATCTCCTAATCATTATGTAGTGTCCTTCCTTGTCTCATGTAACTTTCTTTATTTTAAAGGGTATTTTTTCTGATATGAGTATTGCTACTCCAGCTTTCTTTGGATTTCCATTTGCATGGAATATCTTTTTCCAACCCCTCACATTCAGTCTGAATGTGTCCCTAGTTCTGAAGTGTGTCTCTTGTAGACAGTGTATATATGGATCTAGTTTTTATATCCATTCAGCAAGCTTGTGTCTTTTGGTTGGAGCATTTAATCCATTCACTTTTAGGTAATTATCAATATGTATGTTCCTATGACCATTTTCTTAATTGTTTTGTGCTTGTTTTTGTAGGTCCTTTTATTCTCTTGTGTGTTTCCCACTTAGAGAAGTTCCTGTAGCATTTGTTGTGAGCTGGTTTGGTGGTACTGAATTCTCTCAGCTTTTGCTTGCATGTAAAGCTTTTGATTTCTCCATTGAATCTGAATGAGATCCTTGCTGGGTAGAGTAATCTTGTTTGTAGGTTCTTCCCTTTCCTCACTTTAAGTATATCATGCCACTTCCTTCTGGCTTGTAGAGTTTCTGCTGACAAATCAGCTGTTAACCTTATGGGAGTTCCCTTGTATGTTTTTTGTTGTTTTTCCCTTGCTGCTTTTAATAATATTTCTTTGTCTTTAGTTTTTTCCCATTTGATTCCTCTGTGTCTCAGCATGTTTCTCCTTGGGTTTATCCTGTATGGGACTCTCTGTGCTTCCTGGAATTGGGTGGTTTTTCCTTTCCCATGTTAGGGAAGTTTTCGAATATAATCTCTTCAAATGTTTTCTCTAGTCCTTTCTCTCTCTCTTCTCCTTCTGGCATCCCTATAATGCGAATGTTGTTGCATTTAATGTTGTCCCAGAATTCTCTTAGGCTATCTTCATTTCTTTTCATTCTTTTTTCTTTATTCTGTTCTGCAGCAATGAATTCCTCCATTCTGTCTTTCAGGTCACTTCTCCGTTCTTCTGCCTCAGTTTTTCTGCTATTGATTCCTTCTAGTTTAGTTTTCATTTCAGTTATTGTATTTTTCATCTGTTTGTTTGTTCTTTAATTCTTCTAGGTCTTTGTTAATCATTTCTTGCATCTTCTCGATCTTTGCTTCCATTCTTTTTCTGAGGTCCTGGATCATCTTCACTATCATTATTCTGAATTCATTTTCTGGAAGGTTGCCTATCTTCACTTCATTTAATTATTTTTCTGTGGTTTTATCTTGTACATAGCCCTCTGCCTTTTCATCTTGTCTTTCTTTCTGTGAATGTGGTGTTTGTTCCACAGGCTGCAGGATTGTAGTTCTTTTTCCTTCTCCTGTGTGCCCTCTCTACCCTATTACTTACTAATATTTACTTTGAAATTAAGTTTGTTTTAATATATTCCCTTTGTTTGTTTGAAATTTAGATAATTGTTTTTTAAGTCTTTCTTATTTTTTCAAGTCCTGTGTTAATTGCATTATATAAATTTTGATACATTGTATTTTCATTACTGTTCATTTTGGAAATTTTTCCAATTTTCCTTTTTATTTCTCCTCTCTCTCTTTCAATTTCCCTTTATTTATTTTTTTGCTTATCATTTATTTGGAAGTGTCTTAATTCCCAAATATGTGTCACTTTCTATATACATTATTTTGATTGATTTCTAAATTAATTCTGTTGTGTTCAAAGAACATGTTCTATAATATTTCAGCCTTTGAGACTTATTTGCACTTGTTTTATTGTTCAATATGTGATCTATCTTGTTGAATATTTTGTATGACCTTGAAAGTAGAATATGTTTTTTTCTTGTCTCGTTTCCTGTTTGATCAATATTCATTAGATTAAGATCATTGATAGTGTTGTTTAGATCCTATATACCTTCATTAATATTTTGTTTAGTTCTATTGCTTACTGAGTATGGATATTAAAATGTTCAGCATGATTGTGTATTTTCCTATATCTCCTTTAAATTTTAGTTTTCCATTGAATTCTTCTACTGGCCTCTTAAGTATACCATTTTGCACCAGTTTTTAATAGTAACTCTTAGGTTTACACTATAATGATGTTGTTCTTGATGTTCCTCCTTTCATACCTCAGTGTGTTCTCTTCACTCTTCATCAAATTCTGTTGATTATAACTTTAAAATTAATCTAGATGTTGACTTCATCAAACCATCTCCACTATAGCATCTCAATTTTCATGCTTTTTCACCTTTGTTATTGTAAAAGCCTTCAAGATTATTAATTCATTTCTCTATTCTTTCTCCTTTTTAGTCTTTTCCAAACACAACAAAGCTAAATCTTGTTCAATTGCAAGTGAGATCACATCCTTTCTGTTTTCCACTGCACTCGGCACAAAAGTTAAAGTCCTATCTGAAATGCAAAGCCTGAGTGATCTGCTCCATCTTCATTCAGTTACGGTTTTTGCTTATCTTGTTCTGATCTTCTTCCTTAATCACTCTAATCTAAATAAAAAGAAGTCTTTGCCTTTTCTTTCAGATATCAATTAGGTTTCTATTCAGGGCCTGTTATTTGCTATTCCCTTTGCCTGGAACACTCCAGAATTTCTGTGGTTATTTTGTTTCTTTAAATTTTCACTACAATGCCATCTTCTCATTGAGTTTTTCTCTAACAACCCTACCTAAAATTGCTTCTTCTCTTACCCAGTAACCTCCCATCCATCTTCTCACTTTAGTTTTCTGTTCAGCACTTATAACTATTTAAAATGACAGTTATTTAACTTCTTTATTTCTTTCCCCCACCCACATTAGATTCTAAGCTTAATGAAAGCAGAGGTGTTTGTTTGTTTTGTTTACTGCTAGTGGCTAGACTAATTTCTAACTTTCTGCTAATGACACAACTTGAAGTGCCAGATAATATTCTCAGGCCAGGAATTTTTTGCACTTCTTAGTGGTCCTGATTTAATAATCTTTTTATATTCCTTGATAAATGGTGAGCTAATCTTACCTTGAGTACCTTTAAGTGAAGGTGATTTTACTTCCTCCCTGGGTACCTTGTTTCCAGAGTCCTAACTGTTCTAATAGTTACAAAGTTTTTCCTAATAATTAACCTAAATTTTCCCTCTGTTGAAACAGAAGCCCCATTAGCTCCTACTCTGTCCTTGTTGACTAATGAGAATAATTGGTCTCTGTCCTTTTTATAGACTCACTATTCTGTATTTGTGGATATCTGCTGTACCTACCCTCAGCCGTTGGTCAAGGAAGTGTGTCAGCAGGATGGCCACATGGGGACCAGCCAGGCCCAGAGCAGACATCAGCAGCTCATCTCCTCACAACAGAAATGAATGAAAATTAAATAGACAGTGAGATTATAAGGGGACTTCTAACTGGGGTTGCGTTCAGGCATTGTATTGATGAATTGCCTGACAATTTTGAAGAAAGTTAAGTATTGTGAGCAGCTACAGAGGGACTCGAAACTTTTTATTTAAAAATTTTTATTGACAATGTGGATGATAAAGAAGCTTTTTCTAGTTTCCCTTCTCTGTTCTTCAGAAGATATTTTCTAGATATCAATCTTTATAGAGGCTTTTGTAACTCTACAACTCCCTGTCCTAAGTAAGTTTTCTAAAGTATCTTATGTTTGCTAGAATTTTATGGAATAGTCTATTTGAGTTGGCCATTTTGACTTTCCTTACATTTATTATTGACATTTTGGGTCTATACAAGAATATAATTTCTGAATCCAGTTGCTTTCTCATAATGTTTCAAATTGCACCTTCATTTTCACCATGAAGTTGCCCATTTATTTATACATGTAGCCAAAGATAATACAAAGAAAACAATTTCATTTAACTGGTTGAATCATCATAAAAAAGAAGGATAGTGTGATGAATGGAAAGAATCCTGACTCACAGTTGGGAGATATGAAGTGAACTTCCATCTTTTTAATTTAATAGCAACGTGGCCCTTGGCAAAATTTATCTGAGTTACTGAACTCCAGTTGTCACATGTTTAAATGAAGTTTTAGACCAGATTAACCTAAGGTTCTTTTTAGTCCCTCAGTTTTATGATTCTGTAGAGGAGAACAACTCCAAAGAGCTTATTACCACAATGTTTAAGTTTATTATCCATGCATTTAATGTTAACAAGATTGGTGGAGAGCTATTGTAGACTAGAGTTCACAGCAGTGTGGAATAGAAAGTGTCCCTTTGAAATACTGTGAGTAAAAACTAATTCATACTAACTTTTTGCTCCTTCCAAGATAACAGCTAGATAATTTTTATTATGTGTTAACAAGATATGTATTGAGGAACTTTTGACATTTCTTCCATGCTCTTTGCTGCAAGGTTTGGTTTTAAAGTAGCCAGTGAACAAGCAGCTGTTATTTTATCTCAGGTCAAGATTTCTGGCTCTGTCAAATGTGTGATGGGGGAAACTTCAGTTATAGCTGCTTATCATTCATGACTTGTCACCCAAGATTAACACCATTGACTAAGCTTAAGCTGGTGACATGTTATAAAAATTTATGATGCTCACTGTAAATCAAAAGTCAAAGCTGGTCCACCTGTCTGAGTTCTGTTTCTGTTGCTTCAACACTTGTCTACATCATTTTAGAGAAAGTCAAGCTGCCAGCCATGTCATCTCACTGCATGACATAAGGTGAGAAAGTTGGAGATCAGACAGTAGAGATGAGCAAAAGGCTTGGTACTTCTCACGATAAAAGGCAACTTTATAGCAATTTTCTTCTTTATGGGAAGAGCAATTGTGGGTTAGGAAGATGAGAAGTTTAGTTTTGGACATTTTGAGTTAGAGATGCCTATTAGACATCCATGTTGAACTACCTAGAAGGAAGTTAAATATTTGAGCTGGATGTTTAGGAGAGAGATCTATAGTATAATATCTCCCAAGTGCTGTCTTCATCCAGTTTTGAAGTCATGGCTAACAATTCACAATTCTACCCTGCCCCCAATTACTTCTCTTATCAAGGTCTAACCCTTCTAGGTTACAATACACATATGTCTAACTTCAAGAGGTCCCAAGACATGTAATATCCAGGGACAACCCCTTCTTTCTTAGACCCACAGAATTATTCAAAATATCCAGTCTCTAGGAATCCAGTGAAACTACCCAACCCCACCATATTTTCCATAAATACACCTCCTCCTACAGTTCTAGCTTGCTGTTACCATGTCCCCAGATGAACCAACCATCTGTGTGGCCCTGCATGGCAGCCTTCTCTCATTTGGTTCTGTAAGTTAAAAATAATTATGTCTTTCATCTATCCAAGTGTTTTTATTTTGTTTCTCACCATCAAAAGAATCTTTATATCTTGTAACACAAGGTCAAAACTGGAAATATAAATGTGAAAACCTCTGGTACCAAAGAATGTGTCTGGTACATCATAGGAGGTAATTAGGAAAGCAGTAAAACTTCCTGTTTAGTGTTACACTGTTGCTGTGATTCAGCCCTGGATAACTGGATGGTTGATATCACTTGAATCTTCCCCTTAAGAGGCATATCCTGACCTTATGGAATGCACATCAGCTTAGGGACCTCAAGGTGACTATTGCCATCATTGCTGTTTCACCTCTGCTTATTCTCTTGCCACATGAGATATTGTGATGGGAAAAATCAGGATTTGCTAACATGACTGATAAGGATCAGAAGATCAAGCTGTAGATCTCAGTGTATTTAAGGGAATATCAACCAGGCTCTAGCAAAGAAAATCAATACCAAAATGTGTAGCAGATGGACCCATAACCACAGGAAGAACATCTTGGTAAAATATTAACAGACCTGGCTTGAATGAATGGATAGATAGATAGATGGATGGATAGATAGATAGATAGATAGATAGATAGATAGATAGATAGATATAGAAAGAGAGATAGATGTATATAAGGATCTGGTGCCTTTGAATAGAGGGTGATCAAAAGAAAAGTTTTGGAAACAGCAATGCTTGGTAGTCTATCCCACAAAATCTTAGACAAGGAAGAATCTCTCTTTTCTATCTAATTTCCAGGCACTCCCTCCTTCCCCACACACAAAATCTTTACCCTCATACACATCATACTTATTTATACCAGTCTCAGCTCTGGCTTTTACTTTCTTCCTCTGATTGTAGATATACAGGAGAACTTATCACAGATAACCCCTTTCAGCTCTGTGAGCTTTTGACAACATGGAATCCAGAGGAATTGTAATAATGTGGCCTATTTGTCTTCATCATACCCAGAAAATTGAACATATTAGAGCTTCTATTTGAATTAATTTGTGGTTCTACTATTGATTAATTTATCCTTTGTCTTTTTGTTCACTTATATTTTTTCTATGCTGTATCTGGAATAATTTGTTTTATCAGCTAATTAATGGACATGACTTACCATAAGTTAAACCAACTATCTCTTTCTATGCTCATTCATATATTGCTAATCATTTGAAAACACAACTCACCATACTTCTTTTTCCATGGCACTTTTTTGTCTACATTAGGCTGATTTGACTTATATCAACTTTGAACTTAAATAATAGAGAGAGATTTCCTAAACTATGCAAGGAGGGAACATAAGGGAAAGAAAACTTAATATATTTCTTGTTCATTGGCCATTCACAGTCTAGGTGGGAAGTTCAGAATAAGAAATTAAATGGTTAATGAGAAGTTGGGTGACTTGAAAAGACTCTTAAACAATGTATATTTGGGGTACAACATCTTCCAATTTTTAGAATTTATTCTGGCTTTCAAGAAGTAGATGTGTCCAGCCTTTGGTCACTGTACAATAGAAAGTAATCATGTGATATAATTTCATTTGGATATTGAACCCTGAAGGCATCTCATATCACAAAATAACTTCCTTGGCAGGGAGTTTTCCCTTATACTCTCTGCTATCTCTGGGGTCTCCCTAGATGAGAAAGTCATGCAGAATGGCATTTCCATTCTTGCTCATGCCTTTCTGGGACCTTCCGTGTTTTCTCCTATTTCCCTGTCTTTTCTCTACTTTGCCCTCTTTTCTCTTTGTCTTTCTTGCCTTTGTTCTCTTTCTCTGAGGACCCTTCTGCCTGACTCTGATTTCCCTTGACTTTCTGAGTTAATTTTCATTTTCTGAAACTCACTCATCTCCTAATAATTTGTATGTGGAGATTGGGGCTTGGGTAGAAAAATATCCCACCAAGACTTGCTAAAATAAAGAGGCTGTGTATTCATTGCCTCCCAATGTCTCCACTTGCCTTAGAAAGTTGTATCCTTTGACAGTCTTGTTGACTCAGTGGAGCTAATATTTAAGAGGGAAAATGAGCTATTTCCCATCAATACCACTCCTTCCTACTTGCATTAAGATGTAATTGGGACAAGGGGATTGGAGAGACCCATTCAATATTTTAGATGTTGCTTTCCTAGGTTCACAACATTTGGACAAGGAAATCTCACAACATTTCATTTTAAATTCTGCTTCTACAATTCTAGTTTAATTCTTAGTCAAAGTATCTGCTTAAATCTGCTTAATATTGGGATTGTTGTAATGCCATGATAAAGCTCTCTTCAGGGCTTCCCTCGTGGTGCAGTGGTTGAGTGTCCACCTGCCGATGCAGGGGACGTGGGTTTGTGCCCCGGTCTGGGAAGATCCCACATGCCACAGAGTGGCTAGGCCTGTGAGCCATGGCTGCTGAGCCTGCACGTCCAGAACCTGTGCTCCGCAATGGGAGAGACCACAACAGAGAGAGTCCCATGTACCGCAAAAACAAACAAACAAACAAACAACAACAAAAACAAACCTCTCTTCAACTTATAATCAATTCTTTATCTAATAATGGGTGGCTAGAATTATTTAGCATAGAACAGACTTTTATTCCTCAATTAGAGAGAAGAGATTTGAGCAAATATGCCCAGAGGAGCAAAAACACTACCTTAAATCCGTAGTATAAAGCCAATATTTTGTATTCAAATTCTTTCTAAGAAAATTTTGAAAGATTAAGGATAAGAATTTCTGAGGGGCTTCCCTGGTGGCGCAGTGGTTGAGAGTCCGCCTGCTGATGCAGGGGACACGGGTTTGTGCCCTGGTCCGGGAAGATCCCACATGCTGTGGAGCAGCTGGGTTGGTGAGCCATGGCCGCTGAGCCTGCGCGTCCGGAGCCTGTGCTACACAACGGGAGAGGCCACAAGAAGCCTGCGTACCGCAAAAAAAAAAAAAAAAAAAAAAAACAAGAAGAATTTCTGAGAAAGTTGTCTTAAAGAAAAAGAGAGAAAATGGATTTGGTGGGAAACCTCTCAAATTTTGTAAAAGAAAATCTTGTTCTACTTCACAAATTTACTAAGCATTTTGAAAACCACGGTGTTTTTAAGTATTAGGAAACTGGGATACACTTTATAGAAAATGCCATACAAAATTTTGTGGGCAATTTCACACATACACAATCATATACATGTTTTTTCATACTTTCACAAATACATATGCACATACAGAAATATATGCAAACATGGGACGACCTAGGCACTCAGATTTAGGATGAACTGTCAAAGGACTGGGCAGTGCTCATTAATCTTTGGCAGGGTTGGTGAGTGGGCTGTATTTTACCATAAGCAATTACTTTTTTGTTGTTAAAAAATGAAATTGTTATAAAATTATCCAGTTCTATAACTTCTTTCTTTGTGACTTCATTTGTTTCCAGTTCACATAGAAAAAAAAAAAAAAAGAAAACTTGATAACTTGATTCTTCCTCTCTTTAGATGTTTCTATTTAACTTTTTGAAAGATGACCAGCGTGTTTCCTCTAGCTATTTCTGTTTAATATAAGAACTCTTGTTCTTCTAGATTTATATTAAAAACAGATTATATTAAAAACAGATCTCGGGCTTCCCTGGTGGCGCAGTGGTTGAGAGTCCGCCTGCCAATGCAGGGGACATGGGTTCGTGCCCCGGTCTGGGAAGATCCCACATGCCACGGAGCGGCTGGGCCCATGAGCCATGGCCGCTAGGCCTGCACGTCCAGAACCTGTGCTCCACAATGGGAGAGGCCACAACAGTGAGAGGCCCGTGTACAGCAAAAAAAAAAAAAAAAAAAAAAAAAGAAAAAGATCTCAAGGATGAGGCACTATATAGATGAAGAACTATACACCAGTGAATTCAGATCTTATTTTTAGTGAAAATAAATTGTCTATTTTTTAGCACATACAATATTCTCTAAGAATTTCTTTGTGCATAAAACCTATCCTTTCATATTTCTTTCCTATGATCTTAGTTTTATGTGGTTGTTACATATTTATCTAAGATCTATGTCTCACTTTGTGCTTGACTTTACTACAACTTTCTATCTCATTCTCTCTACTGGGTAAATAAATACATCTAACACCTACCACAATACTTATAGTATTCCTCATGTGCCTCTACCTAGTACATCCATTCTGATTCTTCCAACAACTCTCCATCAAGTCTGTTTAGAAGTCAGCTAAAGTCTCACAATAAAACTACTGGATATTTAAATATATTCCATCATTAAACACATAAAATATGAAGTAAATAAATTAAGAGTCCAACTTCAGAAGCTAAGGGGGAAAGGGGCATAGATGAAATAAATGCTGGGAAAAAAATGAATAAAAAATCAATTAAATGAAAAAGAATTCAAATGAAGTACAAGCAAGTTATAGCAATAAGTGAGACTAAAACTCTTGACAAATAAGCATATGAAATAAACGTGCTCAACAACATATGTTATTAGGGAATTACAAATTAAAGCAATGAGATACAACTACACATCTATCGGTACTAAAATGGCTATGGTACATCCCTACAGTGGAATATTATTCAGTGATAAAAGGAAATGAGCTCTCAAGCTACAAAAGGACACAGAGGAAACTTAAATGCATATTGTTAAGTTAAAGAAGCCAGTCTGAAAAGGCTACATGCTATATGATTCCAGATATATGACACTGAAGAAAAGGCAAATCTACAGAGACAGTAAAAATATCAGTGGCTGCCAGGGGTATGAGGGAGGAAAGGATGAATAAATAGGAGGAGTGTAGGGGATTTTGTGGCAGTGAAATTATTCTGTATGACATTGCAATGATGGATATGACATAATTGTCAAATATATTGATATAATGCCTATACATTGGCAAGTATATGACATTAAACTTTGGTCAAAACCCTTAGAATTGTACAATAAAGGAGTGAAAGTGAACTTACGGACATTAGGTAACAATAATGTATAATATACCAATATTTGTTCATCAATTATAATAAATGTACCATACTAACATGAGTTAGTAATATGGGAACTTGGATGAGAGGAAAGGGAGAGCACTTTGTACTTTCTGATCAATTTTTCTGTAAATCTAAAATTGTTTTAAAAAATAAAGTCTGTTGGGCTTCCCTGGTGGCGCAGTGCTTGAGAATCCGCCTGCCAATGCAGGGGACACGGGTTTGAGCCCTGGTCTGGGATGATCCCACATGTCGTGGAGCAACTAGGCCCGTGAGCCGCAACTACTGAGCTGGCGCGTCTGGAGCTTGTTCTCCACAACAAGAGAGGCTGCGATAGTGAGAGGCCCGTGCACCACGATGAAGAGTGACCCCCGCCTGCCACAACTAGAGAAAGCCCTCGCACAAAAAACAAGACCCAACACAGCAAAAATAAATAAATTAATTAATAAAACTCCTACCCCTAACATCTTAAAAAAAAATAAAGTCTGTTAATTAAAAAAATCCTGTTTTGAGAAAGAATACCTCTGTTAAGACTAAAAAAATCAGGGAAAGGTCATAAATAAATAAGAATCAGAAAAATAATGAATATATATATATATATATATATATATATATATATATATATATAACTGAATCACTATGTTGTACATCTGACACTAACACATTGTAAGTCAACTATCCTCCAATAAAATTTGTCCAAACCCATAGGGTGTACAACATCAAGAGTGAATCCTAATGAAAGCTATGGACTCTGAGTGATAATGATGTGTCAATGTAGGTTCATCAATTGGAACAAATGTACCACTTTGATGAAGGATGTTGATAATGGGGGAGGCTATGTATGTGTGGGGGTCAGGGGTACATGGGGAATCTGTGTACCCTCATTCAATTTTTCCATAAACCTAAAACTGCTCTAAAAAATGAAGTCTATTTAAATATATATACATACTTATATAACATACTATGTTAATAAATGCATTTAAGTTCATGAAAAATATTTAAAATAATAAATTTAAATATTAAATTGGAACAAAATTGCAGATGTGCAGATGACCAATTTTTAATCATTTTATATAAAAACTTAGATGAAATGAATAATTTCATGGAAAATAAAAGTAACTCAAGAAGGTTGAATAAAATAAAAACATTTAGAGATATTTAACATATAGTCTAAATCCTCTCTCCAAAATACATAGATAATTTTCAAAGTAAGTTTTACCAACCTTGAAGGAGCAAATAATTGCTGTCATACATAACTGTTCAGAGATTTAAAAATTAAGAAAATCTGCATTGCTCATTTTGAGCTTTAATGACTTTGTTATCACAAATGGAACAGCAAACAATTCAGTAAAAAAATCAGAATTTTTACTTAATGAAAAGCCTCAGTAAAGTAGAAATGAAATACATCTTTAAATCAGGTAGAAAATATCTCCCTGAAATAGAAAAAATATATAAATATTGAAGTCTCATTTCAGACATTAAATTCAGGAACAAGGAAAGGAATGCTTCTATTCAGCATCATATTTGAAGTCAACAAATTTGCAAAAGCATTAGAAGAACAAACAGAAAAAATGTATAATATTGGAAAGAAAGTGTCAAAATTTACATGATTGGGAATTTATCTGATTGCTTTATGAAAAGAAAATTGCCAATCTAAAATTACCATTGAGTTGGGGAAATTAATTTTAGGAGAATTATTAACCAAAATCTAATCTTTGTGAGTTTCAGTCCAAATGCAAAGCATCTTTGTTACTGTAAAATAGGCAAGCAAATAAAACATAGACCAAGAATATAAAAAGATTCTGATTTGGTAGAAATACCAGGTTCTCAACAGAATCAAAAAAAAAAAAAGTGCTATCTAGAGGAGCACAATATCAACACAGGTCTCAAAGAATTTCCATATTATCTCAGATTAATATGAAATGGCAATACAAAAAGAAAATCAGAAAAGATGACATCATGAGTGAGAGCAGAAAAGACACACATTAGACCAAGACATTCAAAGATCTGAGATATTGTAATTATACCTAATAGAAAATGAGAATAATATGATTATATAAATAAGTGAAAATTTGGGAAAATAAGTAGAATTAAAAATATTATAACAAAATGACAGGTTTGAAAAAAGACAAAATGGAATTTCTGGAAATGAAAATCTTAAGAAATATTGACCAAAAATAACAGATACTCAACTGGGAGAGATACAAGTGAATGAAATTCTGTGAGGAGCAGTGAAAAGGGAAGATCTAAAGATAAGTAAGACTATCCTAAGGCAAATGATGATTAAACATAAAGAAAAAGAGACATTTTTGCTGACACCATAAAAATGAGGTATCCCTAGAGAACTTGAGATTGCTGGTGAACTGTCAGTAACCATAGCAACAGTTAACAACAAACCCAGACTAATTCCAGACTAAAATAGCATGAATAGGCCAGGCAGAAGATAAGATGAGTTCATTTTCAAGCATTAAAAATAATTACTTCAGTATCCACTGTCCTATACAATATGCTCAATTCTCAATAGATTAGGAGACTTACAAAAAATAAATAATAAAAAGGTCTGAAGAGGCAAAGCAGTCACTAAAACCAGACTCAGATATGACACAGATGTTGGAATTATAAGATAGGACGTTTAAGATAGTTGATAAGTTAGTATGTCAAAAACACTAATATTATGGAAAAAGTACATAATATAAAAGTTCAAGAGGTAATTTCAGCAAAATAGATGGAAACTATAATAAATAATTAAACAAAATAATTAAAGAATGAAAATATGAAGGTTAACTTTGATGAGCTTATCTGGACATTAAAGTTAAAAAAAGATTCAGTAAACTTGAAAATAGATCAAGAGAAATTACAAATTTTAATTGCAGGAAGAATTGAGTGACTTTAAAAGAATAGAACATCCAAGATATCTGGGACAACATTTAATCTATCTAAATTATACATAATTGGAATCCATTCAGAAAAGAAACAAGAGGGTAGACAATATTTGAAGAAATTATGACTGAAAAATTTCCAATATTAATGACAGATACTAAATTACAGGTCCCAGAGGCTCAGAGGACATAAAGCAGGATAAATAGTAGAAAAGAAAAATACCATAATTTTTAGGTATATCATATCCTAACTGCTGAAAATGAAAGATAATCTTTAAGTCTCCTTGATTAAAAAAACAAAAAGAAAACAAAACACATTACATAGAGAGAAACAAGGACACAAATCACAGCAGATTTTTCATTAGAAACCATGCAAGTAAGAAGACAAGAAAGTGACATCTTTAAAAAAAAAAAAAAAGAGAGAAAACAAAGACATCTACCTAGAAATTTGTACCTAACAAAAAGTGAAAGAAAAGTAAATATTTTTGGAGGGAAGGCACTGAAGGAAGCAATAGCCATTTCACTTTCACTTACCCTATGAAAACTATTAACAAAGTTCTTCCGTCAGAAGGAAACTGTTATTCTAGAAACTTGTATTTATGTAAAGAAATTTAAATGTCAATGTGAAATTAAACAAGATAAAGTAAACCATTTTTGTTATTTATATTTCTCTGAAAGATAACAACATTTAAAGAATAATATTAACAGTTTACTGTGTGTTCCTAGCATACTTAAAAGTAATATGACACAAGGGTTGGGAAAGAAGATTGTGAATATCTGGTTACAAGTTCTTTGCAGAAGAGGTGAAGCAACTTATTATTCTTTGAAAGTAGACATATAATTTAGGACATATAAAGTCCTAAAATAACAACTAAAAAATCTTTAAAATAAGATATATTAATAATATATCAATAGAGGAGATAATGGAATAATTTTTTAAAATTCAATTAAACCCAGATAAAATAATTATTCAGAAAACAAATAATAACTTTTAAAAAGTAGAAAGCAGCAAAAAATGACAAATGTTAACCCAACCATATCAATAACACCTTAAATATATTTTAAATACACCAGTTACAATGCAGAATTCTAGATTGGATGAAAAGGAGAGTCAACAATACACTGTTCACAAGAAGTCAAATTTAAATGTAAATGCATTTAATAGTTTGAAAATTGGAGATAAGCATACCATTAAAACACTAAAACAATTTTTTATTAATTTCACATAAAGTAAACTTCAGAACAAGGAATATTGTGAG
Source organism: Leucopleurus acutus (assembly GCF_964270905.1). Lineage (NCBI taxonomy): Eukaryota > Metazoa > Chordata > Mammalia > Artiodactyla > Delphinidae > Leucopleurus > Leucopleurus acutus. The sequence goes on along the minus strand of NC_139155.1, from coordinate 37,844,329 downwards.
TTAAAGAAGGATAGTCTCTAACGGTAAGTAGGTGAATTTTCCAAGAACATATAACAGTCCTACAATCAACACAACCAGTTTTGCTTCAAACTGCATGAAGATCTGAGAAGGGATATAAACAAATCCACTATTTTAGTTTGAAGCTCCAAAACTTCTCTCTCGGTAACTCATGTTAACAGTAAATAGAAAATCAGTAAGGCTATAGTGGATCAGAACATAACGAAAAACCAAATTATTAAGACCTTATGGTTTTGTTGAAAGGATAGACACAGATCAATAGAACAGAATAGAAAGCCATAAAAGACCATTTTTGACAAATGTTCAAAGGTATTTCAGTGAAAAAATATAGTCCTTGCAATAAATGGTGTTGTAACAACTGCACATTCATAGAAAAAAAAGTAACCTTATCACATATCTTATACAAACACACATACACACACACAAATCCAATAGGTCAGAGACATAAGTATAAATTATAAATCTGTAATGGTTCTAGATGAAAACAGGAGAATTTATGTAACCTTGAGTTTGGTGATGAGTTTGTAGATATGACACCAAAACATCTAAATTAAAAAGGTTGCTTTGAGAAATATACTGTTAAGAGAATGAAAAGACAAACCGAAGACTGGCAGAATATGATTTTAAAGCATATTTATGAAAAAGAACTTGAATCAAGAATGCATAAAGAACACTTGAAGCTCAAAAAAATAAAAGTATAAACAATCCAATAAAAAATTGGGTAAAATAACTGAACAGGCATTTCAACAAAGAGGGTATACATATGTCAAAGAAGCTTATGAAAAGATGCTCAGAATTGTTAGTCATTAAAAAAACACAATCTATAACTACAATGACATAATACTAAACACCTATTAGATCAATTGTAATGAAAAAGACAGATGTACCAAATTCTTGGGCAGTAAAACTCTCATTCAGTTGCGGATGACAGTTTGGCAGTTGCTTATATAGTTAAACATACACTTACCATGTGACCTAGTCAACACATTTCTAGATATTTATCAAAGTAAATTGAAAAGTTATGTTCATACAAAAACCTGTATGTTGTAACAACTTTATTCATAATCTCCAAAAACTGGAAACAATCCAGATGTCCTTCAACAGATGAAGATTTAAATAAATGCATTACATCCATAAATCTGAATACAACTCAGCAATTAAACAGGACAAACGATTGATTTATGCAAAAATATGGATGTGTTTTAAATGAGATTTGTTAGCTGAAATACAATAAGTGCATAGGATCCATATTTCATGATTCAGTTTATATGATATTCTGGCAAAAGGCAAAACTATAGGGCTAGAAAATAGATCAGTTGTTGTCAGTGGTTGTTAGAGAAGAGATTGACTTTTTTAAAAGAAAGAGGCTAGGAGAATTCCCTGGTGGTTCAGTGGTTAGCACTTGGTGCTCTCACTGCCGAGGCCCCGGTTGGATCCTTAGTCAGGGGACTAAGATCCTGCAAGCTGCATGGTGTGGCCAAATAAATAAATAAATTTTTAAAAATTTAAAAAGAGGCTATATAAGATATTTTAAGGTGATGAAACTCTCTCCTTCTCTCCCTCTCTCTCTCTCTCTCTATATATATAGGGCACTCTGGTGGCAGATATATGACTCCAACCATTTGTCAAAATCCATAGAACTGTATACGTCAAAGATTGAACTTTATGAAAGTTTAAAAAAAATGGTCTGTGTTGTCCAGTGATCCTAGGATGAAATGTGGACTGTGACAAATTAATGTAACTGTATTACAAATGTATAAGCATAACATAACTCAAGGAAGTAGGTAGAGAACTGACCTAAGTAACTTTGAAAAACAAAGATTTGCTAAATACTGTAAGGCTAAAGAGAAAAACTGTACATAAACCCTGTACTCTAGTTGATAACTCTTTCTCACAGGAGTACACACACAAAGGTAGATACATACATACTCAGAAAGATACATTCCAAAATATAGAGATGTGTCTATATATGGGTTAGTGTATATATATATATATATATATATATATATATATATATATATATATATTTCCTAGAAGCAGTGATACACTAGCATTGAGCATCTTAGCACCCTTTTATTGGCTTCTAATAACTTTCTCCTTGGAGAAATGACTGATTCTAGGTCTGGACCAGGGAAATTACAAATGTGTCTGGAGTCTTGTAATGATAGTAAGTAAATGAGAAAAAAGAAAAGATGGAAGCATGTCAAATGGACACAGGAGCCAAACTGAAAAAGCTGTCAAAGCCTAAGCAGAAATCATTAGAGCATATATATGTATATATAAAATTGGAAACGTACATACAGGGAATAAAATGGATAAATGTTCCTTAGATAATACCTGATAGGAATGAAGAAAATAGAAAATCACGATTTGAGTACCACAATAATAATTGCAGCAGAGAAAATCCACTGCCAAAACAATGGGTGCAATTTAAAGGAAAAACAGGAGAGTTTTATAGCCTCAAGAAAAGCTTCCCAAATATTTATTGATTACAGTGGTGGTTTTAACCTCTGTCCACAAATTATTCGATATCCTCCCCCTAGCACATGGAATTTAATTTCCCTCTTTCCCAATGTATTGGCTGGACTTAGTGACTTGCTTTTAATGAACATTTGGAAAAAGAAACAGTGTAACTTTACAGTAGAGAATTTCACAGTGGCAGACACCACCTTAATCAAGTGATCAAGTTTAACAACATGAACAATGTCATGTTCATATCATGTCCCCTCTGATATGATAAGGAGGGCATTTCACCTCTGTGATATTCCATAAACTATGAGAAACATCATACAGACTAAAAGTGAGAGATATTCTGCAAGTGTCAAGGTCATGAAAAGCAAGAAAAAATAAACTGTCAAACCAGAGGTTACTAACAAGACATAATCATTAAATGCAACGTGGTATCCTGTATGATATCCTAAATCAGAAAAAGGATATTAGTGTATAAACTTGTAAAATATGAATAAAGTCTGTGGTTTAGTTAATACAACTTTATAAATGCTAATTTCTTAGATTTAATAAATATATATTGGTTAGGTAAGATGTTAACCTTTGTGCAAGCTGAGTGGAGGGCATGTGGGAACTTTGTGTACTATCTTTACAAATCTGTAAGTCTAAAATTATTTCAAGATAAAAGAAATATAATAAATTTGTACCTGTTTTTCCCTACTCTGAAATAGATTTTTTCTTAGTAAACCATCTAGGCCTGATGTTTCTTTATAGGAAGATTTTTACCTGTTGATTTATTTTATTCAGTGGTTATTGGATAGTTGTTTCCTTTTTGTTTTTCTTTTCTGAATTAGTTTTGATTTTTTCTCTGAAAATGTGTCTATTTTCAAGTTTATTGAAATAATGCTATTCATTATATTATTTTATTCCTTTTTAAATACTGCCAGTGCCTGTTATTCAAGTATTTTGCTTTGTTCTCATCAGACGTGACTATTTTGCTATCTTTTAAAACACACACACACACACACACACACACACACACACATGCACAAAGGAGTATTTTTTTTTGATACTGTCTACTACATCATTGTTTTCCATTTAATTAATTTCTTTTTAAAAAATTACATCTTTCTGCTCTCTTTAGAGTTCTTTTTCTTTCTTTTAACATTCATGCTTATCTTACTGTTTTAATCATTTTAAAAATAAGCATTTAGGGCTGTGCACTTTCACATAAGTACTAATTTGTAATTTCTGTCCTATAATTTTAGGATACAGATAAGTTATAAACATTTGCAGTCTTCATTATTACTCCTTTTGGACCTCTGAGTCATTTTAAACATGCTTCTTAATTTCTAAATATATGTGATTTCTCTGTTCTGCTTTTTGTAGTTGATTTCTAAGTTAAGTGCACTGTGGCAGTGAACATAATTTTTATTATATCAATTATTCTAAATTTGTTGAAACTTGCTTCACAGCCAAGTCTATGGCTATTGTTTATAAATGTTCCATATATACTTGAGAAGCGTGTGTTTTCTGTGGTTATTGGGTGTGCTGTTCTATATCTGCTGATTAGATCAATCTTGCTAATGTGTAGTTCAAATCTTCTACATCTTTTCTGATTGATCTATTAATTACTGAGAGTATTGTATTAAAATCTCCTGCCATTACGGTAGACTTTTAAAATTTCTTCTAATTCTTTTATTAATGTTTTGACTCAGTTACTACATTTATATATGTTTAGAAACTTTTTCTTACTTGGTGAATTGATGATATTTCCATTATGTATGAATTATTTTACCTCTGTGCCTATACATGAATATTGCCTGATAATATTGTCATACTTTTTTTTTCCCTCTTTTAATTTTCTCTCCCTCTTTCCCCTGGTGATTTGTGAATGTATTTTTAAAATTGCATTTAAATTGATCTTCATTTCATTTCAAACTGTAAAACATTTAGTCTACTTTGAAAAAAGGCTTTTTATATATTTACCATTTATTTGTATTCTCCATTTATCTCATAATTTCTATATTACTCCCTCTCGTTGCTAGTTTTTTAATTTTTAAAAATTGATTAGCTCCAAAATTTTGAAAATTATGTGTTTTAATTATATTTATTAAATGTTGGTGGTGGAAAATTTTAAAGTTCTTTAACTTAGAGTCTAAAGCTAACAGATATTATCATCTTTAAAAATACAAGGACTTTAGGACATATTACCTCATATCACTGCACTCTCAACACATGTAGTATAAGTACTGTAATTAAATATATAAAATTTTATTCTGTATAGAATCATTATTATTTTGGGTCTGGCCAATATTTGTTTCACATATACTTATACCTGAATTTTAATTAATTAATTTATTTATTTATTTATTTTTCTGATCATTCCTTTTTTAACTTTTGACTTTCTATGTAGAATTAATTCCTTTCAGCACAAAGTATATCCTTTATAATTTCCTTCTTAAGTTTTGTTCATATAAAAATGTCTTTATTTCTCCCTGGTGCTTAAAACATAGTTTATTTTTATGTATATTCTAGGTTGACAGTTATATTCTCCTTAGTAACTGAAAAAATTCCCAAAGTCTACCAACTTCTTTTGTTTCTCTTGAAAGGCCAACTCTTAGTTTAATTATCATTGTTTTCAGTATTCTCTACCTTTTACCACTGGCTATTTTTAAGGCTGTCTCTTTTGAGGGCTTCTATATTATATTTAATGGTGTGGATTTCTGAATTTTTATTTATTTTGTTTGGTATGATTTTAGATTTATAAACTATATTTTTGGCATGTGAATAGCCATTTTTTAGTATAATTTATTGAAAATGCTATCCTTTATCTAGTTGCCTTTGGATTTTTGTGAAAATTAGTTTACTGTGTGTGTGGATCTATTTCTGGTTCTCTATTCTGTTTCATTTTTGTATCTATCCTTTTGTCAATACCACACTGTATTGATTAAAGCAACTTTGTAGTAAGCCTTGAAATCAGGTTATGTGAATCCTCTAACTTTGCTTCTTCTCTTTAAAATTCTTTAGCTATGCAAGTTCCTTTTCTTTTATACATGCATTTTTGAATCTGCTTTTCCCTATCTACAAAAATCTTGCTGAGATTTTGACTGGGATTATATTGAATATATAAATCAAATAAGAGAGGACTAACATAATAATATTGAGTATTCCAGTCCATGAATTACAGCTACATGAATGCTGTATCATTCAGTTTATTTAGATTTTCTCTAATTAGTTTTCAATGTTTTATATTTATCTGTCTATAAATTCTGAAAATATTTTGCTATATTTATAATGAACTGTTTAATTTTTATAAATGTCTGTGAGTTAAATATTAATTACTCTTTTTTTCCTTCCTAATGTTAGTTATTTTGTGACCACTCTCTTTTTCCTTTGGTCAGTCTGACTAGAAATTTGTGAATTTCTTTCTCAAGATCGTTTTGGCTATTTGAAGTCTTTTGTGTTTCCATACAAGTTTTTATATTATTTGTTCTAGTTATGTGAAAAATGCCATTGGCATTTTGATAGGGATTGCATTGAAACAGTAGTTTGCCTTGGGTAGTATGATCATTTTCACAATATTAATTCTTGTAATCCAAGAACACAGCATATCTTTCCGTCTGTTTGTGTTGTATTCAACTTCTTTCATCAGTATCTTATAGTTTTCCAAGCACTGGTCTTTTACTTCATTAAGTAGATTGATTCCTAGGTATTTTATTCTTTTTGATACAATGGTAAATGAGATTGTTTCCTTAATTTCTCTTCTGATAGTTCTTTGTTAATGTGTAGATACGCAACAGATTTCTGTATATTCATTTTGTATCCTGCAACTTTACCAAATTCATTGATGAGTTCTAATAGTTTTCTGGTGGGGTCTTTAGGATTTTCTATTTATAGTATCATGTCACCTGGAAACAGTGACAGTTTTAATTCTTCTTTTCCAATTTGGATTCCTTTTATTTCTTTTTCTTGTCTGGTTGCTGTATCTAGGACTTTCAATACTATGTTGAATAAGTGGTGAGAAAGGTCATCTTTGCCTTGTTCCTGATCTTAGAGGAAATGCTTTCAACTTTTCACCATTAATTATGATGTCAGCTGGGTTTTATTATATATAGCCTTTATTATGTTGAGGTATGTCCCCTCTATGCCAACTTTCTGCAGAGTTTTTTCTTTTATCATAAATTGCTGTTGCATTTTGTTAAAAGCTTTTTCTGCATCTATTGAGATAATCATATGGCTTTTATTCTTCAATTTGTTAATGTAGTGTATCACACTGATTGATTTGCAGATATTGAAAAATTCTTCCATCCCTGGGATAAATTCTACTTGATCATGGTGTATAATCCTTTTAATGTATTGTTGGATTCAGTTTGCTAATGTTTTGTTGAGGGTTTTTGCATCTTTTTTCATCATTATTATTGGCCTGTAGTTTTTTCTTTTTTGTGATATCTTTGTCTGGTGTTGGTATCCGGGTGATGCTGGCCTCATAGAATTAGTTCAGAAGTGTTTATTCCCCTGAAAATTTTTGAACTAGCTTGAGAAGTTTTGGTGTTAACTCTTCTCTTAATGCTTGGTAGAATTCACCTGTGAAGACACCTGGTCCTGGACTTTAGTTTGTTGGGAGTTTTTAAATTACTGATTCAGTGTCATTACTGGTAATTGGTTTGTTCATATTTTCTATTTCTTCCTGGTTCATTGTTGGAAAATTGTACATTTTGAAGAATTTGCTCATTTCTTCTAGGCTATTTAGTCATCTTTTTAAAGAATGAGGCTTTGGGTTAATTTATTGTCTCTATTTCCTCTATTTTCATTTTGCATTTATTTCTGCTTTAAGATTTACTATAACTTTTCCTTCCTACTTTTCATTTAATTTCTCTAGTTTCTTAATTCAGAAGCTTAGATTGCTAATATTAGGATTTTCAGTTTCTAATGTAGGCATTAAATGTTATAAATTTCCCCCCAACCACTTCTTTAACCACAACTTCCAAATTTTGGTATGCTTTACTTTACTTTTCTCCTCTATGGACTTATTATTTATACCTTTAAAAAATATATTGTAGCAGTTGCCCTATAAGTCTAGTTTTCTAAATTATCATGCTATCTCATGTTTAGGTAAGGACATTATAACTCTAGATTCCCAATTTTGCTCTCCCATTCTTTGTGTTATTGTTTTATGTTTTACTTTTACATATACTCTGAATGCATAATACATTGCAACTATGTCTGATTTAAATGGTTAGTTACTTTTTAAGCAATTAAACACAAAAAAAGAAAATATTTTATTTTATATTTATATATTCGATTTCCAGTACTTTTTATTTCTTTGTGTAGATTCAAGTTTTTTACCTACATATATATGTTCCTACAGGTTGAAAATTGTCCTTTACTATTTCTAGTAGATTAAGTCTTTAGTATTGTTTTATTCAATGCTTGTCTAAAATAGTCTTTATATTACCTTAATTTTGGAGAGTATTGTTGAATATAGAATTTGGATAATTTTCCAATCAACACTTTAAATATATTTAATCTAGCATCTTCTTACTTGCATGGTTTCTGACAAGAAATATTATATATTACTCCTTTTTGTTCTGTCGTGGGTAATGTGGCACTTCTTTTCTAGTGGCCTTTAAATTTTTCTTATTGTCTTTGGTTTTCAACAGGTTGACTATAACACACTTAGGTGTTTTGGTTTTGTCAAAATCATTATTGCTTCAAATATTTATTTCATCTCATTTTTTCTTTTGGGATAGTAATTTCATATACCTTAGTGTATTGAATGTGCTAATGCAGATTTTGGATATTCTTTTATGATTTTTGTTCTATATTTTCATATTGATTTAAAATTTTTGAAATTTATATTGACCAATATTCAAGTTCATTAATCTTTCTTTGGCAACTGTAACATTGGCAATGAACCTGACATAGAAAGTGGAAGAAATAAAATTTATATCAAGTTCATTTATTCATTTAATTCTTTTACATTTTAAAAACAAATGTATAGGGGTTTCCTTTGTGGTGCAGTTGTTGGGAGTCCACCTGCCAATGCAGGGGACATGGGTTCATGCCCCAGTCCGGGAGGATCCCACATGTTGTGGAGTGGCTAGGCCCATGAGCCATGGCCACTGATCCTGCGCATCCGGAGCCTGTGCTCGGGAGGGGCCATGGCAGTGAGAGGCCCACGTGCCACAAAAAAAACCCCAAAAAAAACAAATGTATAGAACATCTGTTAGGTGTTAAGCTTTATTCCTAGTGTTAGAAACACAATAGTATATCAGGTATGCAAAATAATCCACACTTAAGGAGCTTAAATTCTATATTGTATAAGTGTAAATATTATTTTAAAATAAATTTAGTATGATATATTTATAAATATACCCAAACATTTGAGTATGTGTATGTTTGTGTAATACATATGGCCAGCATTGCCTTATCCCAAGAATGCTGAATTAACTAAACATTAAAACATCATTTGATGTTGTAATCCACCACATTAACATATTAAAATCAATTATCTTAATTAGATAAAATGATAAACTCCAGAAGTCATTCTTGATTGAAAATAAATTGAAAACTTTTAGAAAATTAGCATAGAAACAAACTTGATAAATTAAATATATTTTAAAAACCTATAGCAAACAATAAATGAATGATGCATGAAAAAAATGAAACTATCAATAAAGAGATAGAAATTATAAAAAAGAAACAAAACAGAAATTCTGAAGGTGAAATGTACTGTAAATTAAATGAAAAATTCACTAAATTTGTTCAACAGCAGATTTGGGCAGGTAGAAGCAAAGTTCAGCAAATTTGAATAAATTATGCAGAATTTTGCAAGAAATATTAAAAGGAGTCCTTTACCATGAAATGAAAATAACATGAAACAGTAATATTAGCTAGCTGAAGAAATAAAGAACACTGGTAAAGTTAACTATAGGCAAAAGAAAAGCCGATATCAATGCACCTTTGGTTTATAACTTCTTTTCTATATGATTTAAAAGGGAAATGCATAAAACAGTAATTATAAATCTATGTTAATGGGTGCACAATGTATAAAGATGTAATATGACTTTAGGTATAAGGACACAAGAAGACTGACAATAATAATATACATGGGAAAAATGTATAGGGACAGAGTGTTTGCATACTATTGAACCTAAATTTATATTATTGAAACTAAGTTCCTCTGAATTTAAGATGTTATAATCCCCCAATGTAACCTCCAAGAAATAAATAATAAATATATAGAAAAGGAAAGAAGAAGGAAATCAAAATGCTGCACTAAAGCCAATAATGGCAAGATCAAGGAATAAAATATAAATAAGACACACAGAACACTAATAGCTAAACAGCAGAAATAACTTCTTCCTCATCACTAATTATTTTAAATGTAAATGGATTAAAATTAACTATTTAAGGCAGAAATTGGCAGAGTGAATAAAAAACAAAGTCCATCTTTATACTGTCTACAAGAGACTGACTTTAGGTATAAGGACAAAAATAGCTGAAAAATTACACAAAGTGTAACATCTTTGAAGTGTTATAAGCATGGAAAAAGCCAGACAACAAAATAAGGAAGTAAAAGGATGGGAAAAGATATTTCATGTAAACAGTAACATAAATAGAATTGGAGCGTGGCTATATTATTGTCAGAAAAACAGACTTCAAGTAAAAAACTGTTTACAGGAGACCAAGAAGGGCATTATATATTGATGGAAGTTTCAAACCAGGAAATAATTATAAAAATACACACACCTCACTAAAGAACCCCAAAATATATAATAGAATTGAAAGGAGAAATAAACAATTCTATGATAACAGTTGGAGTCTTCAATACCTCACTTTAAATAATGAATAGAACAATCAGACAGAAAGTCAATAAGTAAATAGAGGAGGTAAACAATGTTATAAACCAATTAGACATAATAGACATATAAAATGTCTCCACTCAAGAACTGCAGAATATGCATTCTTCTTAAGCGGACATTAAAAATTCTCTACAATTGACCACATTTTAGGCCACAAAATAAGTCTTAATATATTTTAAAAGATTAAAATCATATGAAATATCTTTTTTGATCATAATGGAATGAAATTAGAGATCAGTAGCAGAAGGAAAACTGGAAAATTATCAAATATGTGGAAATTCAGCTCATTCCACAACTACTACTGAGCCAAAGTAGAAATTGCAAGGGAAATTATAAAATGCTTTATAGATAAATGAAAGGAAGAAAAACAAAAAAACAATACCACAACTTATGTGATGCAGTGAAAGAAGTTATGAGGGAAATATATAGCTGTAAGCACATACATTAAAAAAGATCTCAAATTATAGTCTAACTGTGTACCTTAAAAAGCTAGAAACAGTAAATTAAACTAAAACCAAAGCTAGCAGAAGGAAGGAAAAATAAAAAATTACATAAAATAGAAAAAAAATAGAAGGACTCAATGAAACAAGAAGTTGGTTCTTTCAAAAGATCAACAATATTGATAAGCTTTTTTTTTTTTTTTTTTTTACTATGTCTATCTGTGGTCTTTTTTTTTTTTTAACATTTTTATTGGGGTATAATTGCTTTACAATGGTGTGTTAGTTTCTGCTTTATAACAAAGTGAATCAATTGATAAGCTTTTAACTAGTTTGACTAGGAAGAAAAATAATTAAAATTACTAAATTGAGAAGTGTAAGGAGAGACATTACTACTGACCTTACATAAATAAAAACTTTATAAAACAGTTGCAGGAATAACTGTACACTAACAAATTGGATAATCTAGAAGAAATGGACAGATTCCTAGAAATACACAAACTACCATATTAATTAAAGAAGGATAAATAATGTGTGATTCCATGTATGTGGAATATAATAGGCAAATTCACAGAGATTTAAACTAGAGTAAATGTAACCAGGAGCTGAGGGTATGGAACAATGATGAGTTATTACTTAATGTGTACAGAGTTTCTGTTCAGGATGATGTAAAACATCTCAAAATAGAGAGTGGTGATGGTTGCACAATACTCTGAATATACTTACTATCAATGAATTGTACACTTAAAATGTGTAAGGTGATAAATTTTATGATATTTACAATTTATGACAGTAATAATTAAAATATAAATGAATAAGCAAACACATTTAAAATGGATATAGGGTCAGATATCAACAAATTTCTATTTCATTTTTATTACAGATTTAAATATGAAAGCCCAAACAATAAAACTTTTAAAAGATAAGGCATTGTAGGTACACAAATATCTCTTATAGATAATATTGAACAGTAAACATCAAAACAACAAAAAGTATGCTTTCTATAAAATTAGTAATCATTTTTAAACAAAGATATTATAGATGAGACCCTCTGGCCAAGATGATATAACAGGGATAAAATTTACCCTCCCAAAATTAAGTTAAAAAACTAAACATAAATATTTTCTCCCATCCGAGGGTTGTCTTTTCATCTTGTTTATGGTTTCCTTTGCTGTGCAAAAGCTTTTAAGTTTCATTAGGTCCCATTTGTTTATTTTTGTTTTTATTTCCATTTCTCTAGGAGGTGGGTCAAAAAGGATCTTGCTGTGATTTATGCCATAGAGTGTTCTGCCTATGTTTTCCTTTAAGAGTTTGATAGTGAAGTGACTGACAAAGGATTAATCTCCAAAATTTACAAGCAGCTCATGCAGTTCAATATCAAAAAAACAAACAACCCAATCCAAAAATGGGCAGAAGACCTAAATAGACATTTCTCCAAAGAAGATATACAGAGTGCCAACAAACACATGAAAGAATGCTCAACATCATTAATAATTAGAGAAATGCAAATCAAAACTACAATGAGATATCATCTCACACCAGTCAGAATGACCACCATCAAAATATCTACAAACAATAAATGCTGGAGAGGGTGTGGAGAAAAGGGAACGCTCTTGCACTGTTGGTGGGAATGTAAATTGATGCAGCCACTGTGGAGAACAGTATGGGGGTTCCTTAAAAAACTAAAAATAGAACTACCATATGACCCAGCAATCCCATTACTGGGCATATACCCTGAGAAAACCATAATTCAAAGGAAGCAACGTAAGTGTCCATCAACAGATACATGGATAAAGAAAATGTGGCACATGTATACAGTGGAATATTACTCAGCCAAAAAAGGAATGAAACTGAGTTATTTCTAGTTATTTCTAGTTATTTCTATTTCTAGTGAGGTGGATGGACCTAGAGACTGTCATACAGAGTGAAGTAAGTCGGAAAGAGAAAAACAAATACTGTATGCGAACACATATATATGGAATCTAAAAAAAAAAAAAAGGTCATGAAGAAAATAGGGACAAGTTGGGAATAAAGACACAACCCTCATAGAGAATGGACTTGAGGATATGGGGAGGGGGAAGGGTAAGCTGGGACAAAGTGAGAGAGTGGCATGGACATATATACACTACCAAATGTAAAATAGATAGCTAGTGGGTAGCAGCCACATAGCACAGGGAGATCAGCTCGGTGTTTTGTGACCACCTAGAGGGGTGGCATAGGGAGGGTGGGAGGGAGACGCAAGAAGGAGGAGATATGGGAACATATGTATATGTATAACTGATTCACTTTGTTATAAAGCAGAAACTAACACACCTTTGTAAAGCAATTATACTCCAATAAAGAAAAAAAAACAAAACTAAACATAATATATGGGTTAATAAATATCAAGTCATTTGGAGCCAGACAACAAAGAACAGTGATTCCTGTGTAATGGAATAGGAATATGGTGAATCCTATGATATCAGCATATTGTCTGGAGAAAATATCCAGGACACTAAAAGGGAGGGGCGATACAGGGGATTCTGGTGAGCCCCCTGAACTGAGTTGATCGATTTGAAAGTCCAGGAAGGACAAAGTTCATAAGGCACAGTATTAGGGATGTTAGAACTGTAGAAAGAGAGCTCCATATTTGCTGAGGGTACCTCTTGAGTCTTCAACTGAGTCCAGGTCAGTACACGCATGTGAAGAAGTTATCTGAGGCCAGGGAAATAACTACTTGAAAATATTGGAAAGAACAGTTCCTGGGTATCATGCAGAACTGTGAATAGGTATTGTTCTTTCCAAGCAGAGAAAAAACTTCATAATCCACAGGGCAAAACATTGAATTCTCAGCAGAATTTTGTTTCAATAGTAAGGCAAACTTAGTTCTAGGGGTGATGTTGCCTTCATCCTGCTTAATGTAGCTCAAAAGCAAGATATGAAAGGAGCTAAATAATTTCAAGTAACTTGACTGCATCCCAGACAAACTTTTAGAAATGTTTATAGGAATAAAAAATATTTAATGTCCAACAAAATGAAATACATGTCTCGCAAAAAATAAAAAATACCAAGCATGGAAGAAGCTGAATAATATGGCACATAAAGAGGGAAAAAAATCAGTCAATACAAACAGGTCCAGAAGTGACAGAGATGACAAAATTTGTAGATAAGTTTATTTATAATTTTATAACTATATTCCATAAGTTCAAGAAAGTAGAACAAAAAGGGACAATTGATCCTGTAAACAGATACAAGTATGTTATAAAAAATGACCCAAATCAAAGTTCTTTAAAGGAAAATCACAATGTCTGAAGTTCAAATTACATTGGATGAGATTAATAGCAAATTAGATACTGCAGAAGGAAAGATGTGTGAAATTAATGACATAGCAATAGAAACTTTTCAAAATGAAATATAGAGAGGAAAAAGACAGGGAAAAAATCAAGAGCATCAGTGAGCTTCAGAGCAAAATTGAGTGGTCTATTTTATATGTATATGGAATTATTCCTCCAAAGAGGAGAGATGAATGATGATGGAGAAAATTATTTGAAGAAATAATGGCTGAAAATTCCCAAATATATGAAAACTATACACAAACTGATTTAAGAAGCTCAGTGTACCCCAAGCACAAGGAAAATGAGAAATATAGACTAAGGCATACCATGGATGATTGTCAAATGACTTAAAACTAAAAATAGAGAGAAATCTTTAGAAGGATCTAGGGAAAACAGACAGATTATGGACAGAGAAACAATCATAAGAATGGTAGCAGACGTCTTGTCTAATACAATGCAAAGAAGGAAATGGAGAAACATTCTTGAAGTGTTACAGGAAAAAAAAAATGTCCAAATAGAATTCTATATACACAAAAAAATCTCTCAAAAATAAATATGAAATAAAGACTTTTTAAAAACATACAAAATCTGAAAGAATTCATAATCAGCAAACATGTAATTCAAGAGTTGTTAAACCAAGTCCCGTGGGCAGTAGAAGATTGATGCCAGAAGGAAATACGCATCTACACTATGGAAGGCAAGAAACTGTAAATAGTAGCAATAAGTGTAAATATAATAAACATTTTTTCTGTTTAAAACTCTTGAAAAGATAATTGACTGATTAAAGCAAAAATAAGAATGCATTGTGCATTTATAACATGTAAAAATAGAAGATGTAAACACTACAATAAAGGCCCAAGAGGGAGAAATAAAAGTATACTACTATAAAGTTATGACACTTTATGTGAAGTAGTATAATATCCTATGGAGATGAGCTTTAATAAATTAAAATTGTAATCTATGGATCCAAAAGCAACTAGTAAAAAGCACAGAAGAGTTACAAAGGAGATAAAGTGGAATTGTAAACAATACTTCAAATGTATAATGTATAATTCAAATGCAAAAAAAGAAGAAAGAGTGAACACAAAACAGATGAGACAAATAGAAAATCAGTAACAAAATTATAGATTTGGACTTAACTGTGTAATAACTCCATTAAATACATGTGGTCTAAACACCCTAATGAAAACAGTCTATCAGATTGGATTAAAAACAAGACCTAACTCTATGCTGTCTATAATAAATGAATTTTTATAAAAAGATACAAAATATTACAAACAAAAAGATGGAAAAGCTATGTCATGCTAATGCCAATTTTTTAAAAGTGAGAGCTACTGTAGTAATATCAGATGAATGACTTCAGAGTAAATATATCACCTTGGACAAACAGGTTCATTTCATTACAATAAAATGGTCAGTTCAACAAGAGAACAGAACAATTATAAACATTTATGAGCCTAGTGAAAGAACTTTAAACTATGTGTGACAAGAACTGCAAGGGTATAAACAAATAAGCAATTCCACAATTATCAGTACCCATTTCTCAAAAACTGAATGAACAAGTAGATAGAAAGTATTATTATGGAACAGCTGAACAGTCCTATCAATCACTTCAATATAATTGGTATTCATAGAACATTCCATATAATAGGAACAAAATATACATCCTTTTCAAGTACACATAGAGCATTTATGAAAATAACCTATGTTATAGGTATAAAAGAAGTTTCAATATATTTAAAGATTTAGTAAATTCAAAAGGACACCAGTCATACACATTGTATTCTCTGAACAAAAAGGAATGAAATTTGAAATTAATAAAAAAAAATCTGGAAAGTATTTAAATACTTATAAATTATAAAACATTTCTAAAATTATAAGGTATTTTAAACTGAAAGAAAACATATCAATTTTTAAGTTCAGCTAAAGTAGTACCTAGAGGGAAATATATATCACCAAATATTGAATACATTTATTTAAAAAAGGTCTCAAACCTCAACTCCCACTCAAAGGAAATTGAAATAGAAGGGTAGATTAAAGTCAAAGAGGGTATAAGAACGGTTAATAATAAAAATAATAAAGATCTGAACTGAAATCAATTAAATGGAAAACAGAAAAAATAGAGAAAGTGAAACCAAAATCTGGTTCTCATGAAAGATCAATAAAATGACATACTTTTAGTCACATTAAACATGAAAAAAGTAGAGGCAAATTATTAATATCAGAAATGAGAGAGAATACTATTAACAATTTTTTTTGTCAATAAATTCTACAATTTAGCAGAAGTGGACAAATTGCTTCTAAAACACACACCACAAAAAATTTACTAAAAAAGAAATATATAATATAAATAGCCTTTATATATTAAATTTATTTTAGTTAAAAACCTTTTCATGAAAAAAACCTCCAGGCACAGATGGCTTTATTGTCAATTATACCAATGTCTTAGGTAATTAATAAAACAAATTATACACCAACTCTTCCAAAAATTGAAAAAGAGGAACACTGGCCAACTGATTCTTTGAGTCCATGTTCCACTGATACAAAAAACCAACAATGACATCAGAATAAAAGAAAACCACTGACCAATATTTTCTTAAACACAGATTCAAAAATTCTCTACAAATTTTTAATAAATTGAATTCAATAACAAAAAGTATATTGCATCTTGACAAAATGGCACACAAGAAATTTGTAATTAAAAAATGTATTTCACCATATTAACAGGCTAAAAACAAACAAAAAATCACCTTAATAAATGCACAGAAAAACCTGAAAAAAAATCCAATATCCATTTTTCATTTAAAAGAAACCTAGAACATTCAACAATTATCATTGAAGGGAGCTTCCTCAACCTGATACACGCTATCTATGAAAATTCTACAGCTAACTTCATACTTAATGGGGGAAGACTGATTGTTTTCCAGTTAAGAATAGCAACAAGGCAAGGATGTCCACCTTTGCCACTTTCATTCAGTATAATACTTAACATTTTAGCCAGTGCCATTAGCAATTGAGATCCAAATTGAAAAAGAATAAAAGATGTCATAATTACATATTTAGAAAATCCTGTGGAATCTACAAAAAGCTAGTAAGAAGTGAGTTTAGGAAATTTGTAGTACATAAGATAAATTTACAAAATTCAACTGTATTTCCATATAATAGAAATGCACAATCATAAATTAAAATAAAAAGTACCATTTACAAAAGCATCATATCTGAAATAATAATGAATGTGACAAAAAGTTTGCAGAACCTGTACATTGAAAACTATTGAACATACCTAAGAGAAATTTTAAAAGACCCAAATAAATGGAAATTTATACTATATTCCTGGATCAGAAAACTCAAAATTGAGATGTTAATTCTTACCAAACTGATGTATCTATTCAATGAAATTCCAATTAAAGTCTGTTAATTTGTGTCTCCCATATTTGGCATGGGGGCAAAGCCTAGCGAAATTTCCCTTAACAACAGAAGGGGCATGAAAGAAGCAAATCTATAGAACTACATGCAGATGTGAGTCAGGACAGTGTTGTAAAAGGCCCCTAGATGCATATACAGGATTTATCCCGAAAGGGGAAAACTTACAAAGTGTTTTGATATATAAATATCGTAAAGCTTCCTAAAAGGTTAACCCCTTTGCTAGATATCAAGATACTCTTTTCAAGATTCAGCTCAAAGTAAATTGCCTGTGAATGGGAAAGAGGAATGCAGCCTGACAAAAAACGTTCAAGCGATTTTTTTTTTGTCTCTTCAATGCTGCATATATGTAAGTAGAAGAACTTATACCTCTCCATAAAGGCATGCTTATATTACACCCACTTCTACCTTCAGCTGTGATTTACTATGAATCCTGCCTCACTTATTGTAAAATGCTCTGTCTCTCAGTAATACCTCAGTGAAATCTCCTGAAAGTAAAGAATTCTTGCACCTAGGCTGCTGCTCTGAAAGCTGCTATCTGGTCTAATTCAACTCTATTTTAAGTTCTTGAATTACATGACTTAAATCCACATAAGTGTTGATTGTACATGATTGCCTTTATTGATTCCTGCTTGGACTAAACTTATTTCAGAGTCTCCATCCAACTTTAGCAAGAATTCTTGATATTTTTCTGCTCATTCTCTTCCTCTGGGGCTTAATAGTGACTCGTCTTTTCTAATGCTATGTCTACAAAGATATGGAGGGTTAAGTCACGTGATGATTACCCTGGACATTTGGTTTCCTCAAACTCCAACATGTCTGAATGCATCTCTTATTGCCCTGCCTCTCTAATATCAGCTCCACCTCTTAACTGCCTAATATCTGCATCATTGTTATTCCTATCTCTTTGGATTATAAATAATGATATTGACTTTTGGGGATTTCTACCAGACCTAGAGCACTGTCCTGTTTTTTCTTCATGCTTTTCATGTCTGCCTTTTTTTATTGCCATTCATTTTGCTGCCTCCCTCCCAGTGTAGGTTTTCTTCCTATCATCACTGAATATTTATATAGCTGGCTTTCTAACTAGACTCTGGGTCAGTCCCAGTGCCACTGAATTAGAAACTCCTAGGTGAGCCCCAGGTACCTACTTTTATTAATGTCTCTAGTGATTGTGAACTCAGCCAGTAAAACCACTATTCCTATCTTGTATTTTTAAACTTTGAATAATTATTTCTCTTATTATCTCTTTGTTAAGGGAGAAAGACTGTCAAAGATAGAAATTGGCCTAATTATTTTATTTCTTGGAACCTTGCATATGGCAGATGTTCAATAAAGGTAGTAGCAACAGATCAAATAATTGAGGGCTACCTTATCTCAGCACACATGCTCATAATGACCCCTTCAATACTGTTTGTCCCCTGCCCCTTCATTTTCCATCTGCTGAATCATTCATTCAAGGTCCACTTCACAGTACATTTTCTCATGGTACTCACTCCAATTCACACTCTCCCTTTGCCACGCCCTGGCAGTGCACATCATCTTTGCCAAGAACTCGAGAACTCAGAACAATTCTTCATAGTCATTTTTTCTAACTACTCATAAGGGTTATCATGTTTTCTTCTTCAGTTTTTACAAAGACATCTAAAATTAGTCTGAACATTTAAGTGGTACTTAATAAATATTTGTTTCTTGTTTCACTAATTTGTATGGCTGCAGCTTGCATTTAATTCAATATAATGATCCTTTTGTTGAA
This sequence comes from Leucopleurus acutus, assembly GCF_964270905.1. Classification (NCBI taxonomy): domain Eukaryota; kingdom Metazoa; phylum Chordata; class Mammalia; order Artiodactyla; family Delphinidae; genus Leucopleurus; species Leucopleurus acutus. The sequence goes on along the minus strand of NC_139155.1, from coordinate 37,825,065 downwards.
TACCAGATATGTGCAAACCATTGCTTCAGTTGTTTTGTTAGTATGAGCACACCTTTTGAGTGTTCAGAAAGGACTCCAGTGCTGAAACCAGATGATGTATAAAATTAGCCCCCAAAGGGCTTTATCATTAAGAAAATTGTAACTGCTACTGGGAGTTAATCTGTCTGTCTGCTGGAGAGTGTTGCCTCATCCAAAACTTGCAAATAAAGAAGACTTATGAGAACAAATTCTACTGTGCTAGAGTCAAGAGTGACAGTATCCTATTTGGGTTGATTTCTATTCTCCAGCTCAAAAGGAGTCTCCTAATCAATCACTTATGATGGTGCTTGAAACAATCGTCCATGCTGACCAGAGCTGGCTATTATTTTGCAGAGAATGGGATGCACCAAACTTTGTGAATAAGAGCCTTTCTGAAACTTTTAGTAGGGTGTTAGTATGAAGAAACATTGATATGAGACTTAGGAGAGCAGGAATTTAATCATATTGTTCTTCTTACTCTGTGACATTGATGGATCATTGAATGGCATTTGTCTCCAGCTGCCTCATCTGAAATGGGAAGGGAAAGTGTGGTATATGACCAGATGCAGAATGATAGTGTTCTAGGCCTCCTTCTTCCCTTCTGGTAAGAGATCCATTCCCTCAGATTACAACTATGGACTTGTGAGCCAGGCTGGAGAAAAGTATATCCTTTTGTTGCTCCCAGGAACCATTAAGAAAGAGTCTCTTTTAGGGGGGAATTTTGGGGACACAGGACTAGTAATGAAAAATCAGAGGCACTGGTGCCCATGGTTTCATGTTAGTGGAGGAACTGGTGGCAGAGAATTACAGTGGTTAGCTGAGAAAAACAGCAGCAAAGGTTAGAGAGGATGCCTTTCCTTTGGTGTTATTACATAAGCAAGAACTATACATCTTGGTTATATGTGTGCGTGTGTGTGTGTGTATGTGTGTGTGTGTGTGTCTGTGTGTGTGTATATATTTTTATTTGAAAGAAAAAGAGTTCTGACTGATAAACCCAGACTATAAGCATTTAAATATAGCAGTAAAATAATTGAGTTATGATAATACCAAGTATTTGATCAGTTTACTGTCAGTCTCGAGTTTTCCAGAAAAATTAGAATCATGATATTTGAAAATCCTAGTATCTAGCATCATAGTAAAGTTGAAAGTGGACAACAAAGTGGCTTTGGACTATGCATGCTTTGAAAATCCAGGTGTCCTTACTAGCTTACTCATAGATAGAAAATGAATGAATAATAATTAAATGGATAGATATCATGGGAAAGATAGTGCTGGTGTATAAAAATTTGGAAATGTGTCAGTCAGTAATATTTGAGGTTTTCCTGTTATCACACATATTAGCTATGTGTTCTTAATGTTACTTCGTATTTATGACCCTCAGTTTCCTGTGTTCTGTAACAGGGTGCTAGTACTTCAAATGAAAGGTGTAACAAGCAATCGAGAAAATGTGTGTGTGGAAACTGTAAAGCACCATACACTTAGAAATAAGATTTAAAATAAGAATACCCCAAAGATAGCTAAAAATGAAACTTCATATTAAAGTATATGTTATTACATTACAATATCTTTTCCAAGAGCTTATATATATAAACAAATATTACACTTTTACCTTAACCATATCAAGAAATATGTGTGTGTGGCATAGATAGTGGGTTATCAAACTATAACAATCTCCTTCCCTGTTGCCTGTAATTTCTCTATAAGACTTATTTCAAGATGTACACACACACACATCTGTCATTCTTAATATTTAAAGCATGATTAATGGAAAACATTTATGTATTAAACTCCAATTTTCTTTTTAAATTCACTATTACGAGATCTATCCATGGTGATATCTGTAGCTACAGTTCATCCTTTTTCAGAGCTACACTATAGTATAGTATAGCATTGAATGAAAAGTTGAGCACTTTGATTCAGTTGCTCCATATCTTTACAAATGCTTGATATTTTTAGACTTTAAAATATTTTTGCAAATATGATAGGTATTCAATGGTATCTGATGATATTAATTGAACTAATAGCTATAATATTATATTTATATACTTTATTTTCTTTCACATAGAGCTTATTTTTGGTCCAATCTTATTTGTTTTTTGTTTATGAATTGTAGGACTACTTTATATAGCCTAGAGCTTAAACCTTTTCTAGTTTATATGTGTTAAACATTAATTCTTCCAACACTTGAATTGTTTTTCATTGTCTTTAAGATACCTTTTTTCTAACAGAAATTCTTACTTGTAAGGTAGTTAGTGTATTAATGTTTTCCTTTCTGGTTAATATTTTTAAGTCTTTCATGAGAAATTATTTGTTATTCAATGATCAGAAAGGCATTCTCTTATATTGTATTCTAATTCATTTATAGTTTTGACTTTTGTTATTATGACTCTAATCCAGAGAAAATGAGTTTTTGAAATTGGTGCTAGGAAATTTTTTTATGGGGATAATTAATGATTTATTGGTTATTTCCTTTTTTCCCATTATTCTGAATTTCATCTTTTTCAAATTTTTCTTGAAATATTTACCCATCTTGTTACTGTCACAGTCTTAATTACCATATCTTTAAAACTTGATATTTTTCTACCTTGTGTACTTCCAGAGTAATTTAGCTGTTCTTGAGCTTTGATTTTTCATGTAAATTTTAGAACCAGTATGTCAAATTCCATACAAGATACTATTGGGACTTTGATTGGGATTACATTGACTCTATGTAAATGTGTATATATCAATGTAGGTGAAATATCAAAAATTATTAAATCTTCCAATCCATGAATATGGTATAGCTCCCCATATGTTTAGTTCTTATTTTTAATGCTGAAGGCTATCAGTTATTTTCATGTTTCAAGATATTTCTTTGTTGTTTGAGTATGTGTTCCTTCTCCTTGGAATGGACATATTATTGCTAATTTAATAAATAATAGAAATCAGTTTTCTAAGTAAGAGTGACTACATTCCTAATCCAGTTTTTCTGTTTTAGAATGCAAATACACATTGCATTCATAGGGAAAATGTCTTCCTATTTACTTTCTTTTTTTTTCTGCTTTTTTAAAACATCTTTATTGGAGTATAATTGCTTTACAATGTTGTGTTAGGTTCTGCTGTATAACAAAGTGAATCAGCCAAATGTATACATATATCCCCATATCTCCTCCCTTTTTCATCCCCCTCCCACCTTTTTTATGTCTTTCCACAAAGCTAAAAAGAAATCTTCATGATGACCTTGCATATATATCTAGTTTGTTAGATATTATTTATAATATATTTATTTAGTTGTGACAAATAACATTTTCATTATAATTTTTCCAAGTGCTTGTTGCTGTCATGTAGAAATGCAACCTACTATAGAATATTAATTTTGATTCTAGCAATGTTTATAAATTTTCTTATGAATTCAAAAATTTATTGTAATTTTTTTAGCTTTCTATATATTCAGTTATTCTATTCAAACAATTCTAGGTGTGTTTGCTCCTTTGTAAACCTCATACTTTTTTCTTGTCTTTCTGTGCTAGTTAGTTGTTCCAGGATAATATTGGATAGAAGTAGTTATAGCAGACATATTTACTTCTTGATTTTAGAGGAACTATTTTAATCCATTCTTCATTTAGTATAAAGTATGTTTTTTGTGTGTGCATGTGTTCATATATGTGTGTATGTGTGTGTGTGTTGTCCTATGTCTTTGAATGGTAGTATGTGAATGGCTCCCTATATGACAAGCTATATGAGAATTATTTTTTTCCTTTTCTATCATGTGTTCACCTCACTCTTAAATCCACATTTATGTATTTAACTAAAATTCTGCATATTTTTATTTCCTTCTCAATGTATATGTTCCTGAATTACTATACAGCTTATATCAAGTGGGAAGAATCTAGTGAAAAGTAAAAATGCTAAGGTCTAAATGTACAAGGCCATGGAGAAGTGAACATCACGTCAATGTGACATGGCATAAAAATGTGCTACTTAAAATGCTGCTGGAGGATAACCACAACTGAGGTTTTTGCCAGATGAAGAGCATAATTTGTCCTCAAATGAAAAGTCAGAATCTCAAATAAAATAAAACTAGTGACAAGTCAATTGTTAATTAAAGTTCCAGAAGCTTGATTTTAACAAGCAGCTAAATGCTTATCAAACTCACCAGAGTTCAGTCTACATAGGCCAAGTGATGTGGGGAGGTGGCATAGCATAATTCAGTCAGTAAATTAACATATCATGGCACAGAAAGTGGTATTCCAGGTATGGTCATTAAGTCTTGGAAAATACCTTAGAGGTCATGCAGTCTAACCGCTCATCTAATGGAAGAAACTTTCTTTTGTAGCCACAACTCTCTTAATGATGTTTTTCTCTATTCACTTCTAACTTGGTGGATGTAACCAAACTTAGAGGCACCAACTTCTGGAAACTTAGTTTTCAATTGCAAGGAAACAGACCATGTGTGGTTCTTATACTTCAAGAAGTTAGCTTCCAAATCTATTTGAAAAGTGTACACAGGAAAGTAGGCTCAACAACAATAAAAAAAATAGAAAGGATTGTAGAAAAAAATAAATGAATTTGGATTGGTGGCTAGAGCCAAGAGGAGAGCTATAGAGTGTGCATGGGGCAGGGGAGTTTATTATCTCCAAATCAGTGCCCAGTTTATTCATTCTGAATGATTGCTCTGGTGTGCATCAGGAAAAGAGCATTATGCAGAGCTGGGGGAATCATATATCCACATATGGTGACATGTGGATTGAACTCAAGCTAAAGACACCTGGTTATGAGAGATAGCTCCTATAAAAGAATATATAAAAAAGATGATTTCATGGACTTCTGAGTTCCAGTTTTTCCATCATTTACTTTCTCATATCTATGTGTCAACAGTGGATAGCCTGTGGGATGGTTTTCTTTATAGACTCCAGTCTTCATCAGTATGAAAAATGTTAACTTTTTGGGCTCTTTCTCTGGTGTATTCTATGATAAATCAGTATCTAATATGTTAAAGTCACATTTTCCTCCCAGAAGATTCTGTAAATATGTTAATAATTTATGGGTCAAATTAAAATGTGAGAAAGTGCCAGATTGTTTCCTGAGTGGCTATACCATTTTGTTAGGTGTATGAGGGGGTGTGGGTTGACTACAAAAGGTCAGCAAGAAGAAATTCTGTGGGTTGTTGGAACCATTCTATATCTTTTTGGGATGGTGGTTACAAGAGTCAATGCAAATGTTAAATCTCACAAAGCTGTAGATTAAAAAATTAATACTGCATACTATATGTAAATTTATACAAATAAATAAAAGGCATATACATTTTTTTGTTGTTTTTGCTTTTTGTTTTTTGCAGTACATGGGCCTCTCACTGTTGTGGCCTCTCCCGTTGGGAGCACAGGCTCCGGATGCACAGGCTCAGCGGCCATGGCTCACGGGCCCAGCCATGGATCTCACGGGCATGTCGGATCCTCCCGGACCAGGGCACGAACCCGTGTCCCCTGCATCGGCAAGTGGACTCTCAACCACTGCGCCACCAGGGAAGCACAAGGCATATAAATTTTTAAATTAGATAGCTTTCCAACTTCTTGGGGGAAAATAGCACACAAGAATTTTCAAGTACGTTAAGAATTTTCACTTAAAATTCAGCAATTTAATAAACAAATCACTGTCTAAGAAGCCATTGGTTGCATTTTCTTTCTCTAATTCTTTTATACTCTTCTATTTTTAAGATATGTTTCACATTATTTTGTACCCCTTTTAATTCTAATTCTGCATTTAAACCCCACTTTTTAAAAATTGCCATTTCCATCAGTTCTGAAAGGTTCAGGATTGCTCTACAGTTGTGGATGGTGTTCCCTTGATCATCCAAAAATAGGAGTGGCAGTCTTTTCATGGAACAGTTTCCACATATGGACAATATCAGAATTTGAATATCAGAATTTGAATTAATAGAGAATGAAAAGGGGACTCATCATAAAAAGGTGTTTTAAATATAAGTTGTCTGTTTTAAGGTCCATAGAAGATAATCTGTATATACATTTAGGTTATTTATATTGCAGTTATTGTCAAATTTTCACCATGCTTTAAAAACAGCATGCCACATTTGCCTTGTTCCTTTAGTAATGATTCTAATGCAGTGTCATAAAAACACACGCTGTGTCACATGTTATATGTTATGTTTTCTTAACTGTACATTTAAAAATGTTTAATAATGACTGAAGCTGTACTGTGTTTAATTTATTATGGAATAAATGTGTCAAAAACCAGTGGTATGCTCTAAAACTTTATTTTAAAAGAAGCAGATCATACAGCTCAGATGCTGTTGTTTGTGTCTGATTTGGGCAGCAGTGGAATTCAAGCAGCAGTTGATGAAAATCATGTAACTGGGATATTTTCTTCCTTTTGAAAAAGAGACTGAATAAATATGTTAATCTGATCCTCTGCCATTTTTGTAGCTCACTCTGCTTAAAATGACTTCAAATGGCTTTACATTGATCAAATAGACTAGTGTCACCATTTGTTGGCCAGAGAGCAGGAAAAAGATTTCCTTAAAGATTTCATCTGTAATTATAAATTGCTGCCACATGAATAATATCAGGGGAAGAGCCTGCCCTGTTGGTATAGCCATCCACATGAATTCTGGAGCTACCCAGGATGGGCAGAATCCCCATAAGAAAGTCATGGGGGAAGATCATTAAACCAAGGGATGATAGGTTCTGTTGTCAGTAGATTATTAAATTCTTCTTAAGATGTAGAAACAAAATATACCTTTTAGGAACAAATCTGGAATAAAAGACAGGTGGAATTAACACATTTTTATGACAATATTCATCTTCTGTCTGTTTTATAGACAACTGTATTGCTATCTTCTGATTTGGAACAACTCTCAGAGTTTCATTTCTCCATTCATTTATCAAGTATGTAGTCAGTGCCTTCTGTATCTTGAGCATTGTATTAAGCCCTGGAAAGACACCAGTGACCTAGCTGTACTTCCAACCAAAATTCTTCATTCCTAGAAAATGTCTTAGTTCCTAGAATTTGGTCCTCAAGACTGAGGTGTTTCTTTCATATAAATATGGAAATCTATTTGTGCTTTAATATATTCATAAATACAGTAAAATATTATTTTCAGGTCACTGAACCTCTGCTTAAAGCAGAAGATGATTTTTATTTTCAACTGAACCCTTTTCCTAGGGCTTCCTATAGACTGAATTACAACCTCTATATTGATTCACTAATACTGACCCCTAATGACGACTTATTTTCTTTGTTCTCAAATTGTTTTGGTGGGGGAGCAGATAATTGCATTATTTCCTCATACTAAATTATTTCACCACTAATGTGAAAATTTCTTATTTGCTCATCTTTATTTCTGACATACCTGAGTTTCAACTTTGGACATGGGCAAGACCAAATATTCATTAATACTTGACACAAATTTCAGTTGAAGCAAAGAATTCTGCTGGTTGAATATTAGGGCTCAGCTCCTTCAGGGCTATCTATCCAGGAATAGGTTTTTAATTGATATCAAACTTCTCATCATCCTTCTTTCCTGCACTATAAACTAGAAGTGCATTATGATCACTGAATATGAGGTAAAGTTCTGAGATTAAATGCTGTCAAATTATTACCTGTCTAACTTCATCTGTTGTCTTTCCATCCCACACAAATGCAGTGCTAGCCTTCAGATATCTTCATTCAAAAATACAGTAAAAAGAAAAAAAAATATTTTCAGATATAGTAGCTTATATATTACCTAAGAAATAAACAAGTCTATGGAAGTTTTAATCAAGATTTTGGGTTTTTTTGAATTTTATTTTTACTACAGCATGTTCTTATTAGTTATCTATTTTATACATATTAGTGTATATATGTCAATCCCAATCTCCCAATTCATCCCACAACTACCACCCTCTACCCCCGCTTCCCCCCTTGGTGTCCATATGTTTGTTCTCTATATCTGTGTCTCTATTTCTGCCTTGAACATCAGTTCATCTGTACCATTTTTCTAGATTTCACATATATGCGTTAATATATGATATTAGTTTTTCTTCTTCTGACTCCCTTAATTCTGTATGACAGTCTCTAGGTCCATCCATGTCTCTGCAAATGACCCAATTTCATTCCTTTTTATGGCTGAATAATATTCCATTGTATATATGTACGACATCTTCTTTATCCATTCATCTGTCAATGGGCATTTACGTTGTTTCCATGACCTGGCTATTGCAAAAAGTGCTGCAGTGAATATTGGGTGCATGTGTATTTTTGGATTATGGTTTTCTCTGGGTATATGCCCAGTGGTGGGATTGCTGGGTCTTATGGTAATTTTATTTTTAGTTCTTTAAGACACCTCCATAATGTTCTCCATAGTGGCTGTATCAATTTACATTCTCACCAACAGTTCAAGAGGTTTCCCTTTTCTTCACACCCTCTCCAGCATTTGATGTTTGTAGATTTTCTGATGATGCTCATTCTAACTGGTGTGATGTGATACCTCATTGCAGTTTTCATTTGCATTTCTCTGATAAAATTGAGCAGCTTTTCTTGTGCCTCTTGGCCATGCGTTTGTCTTCCTTGGAGACATGTCTATTTAGGTCTTCTGCCCATTTTTAGATTGAGTTGTCTGTTTTTTTTTAATATTGAGCTGCATAAGCTCTTTATATATTTTGAAAATAAATCCTTTGATTATTCGTTGGCAAATATTTTCTCCCATTCTGAGGGTTGTCTTCTCATCTTGTCTATAGTTTCCTTTGTTTGGCAAAAGCTTTTAAGTTTCATTAGGTCCCATTTGTTTATTTTTTATTTTATTTCCATTACTCTAGGAGGTGGGTCAAAAAAGATCTTGCTGTGATTTATGTCAGAGAGTGTTCTTCCTATGCTTCCCTCTAAGAGTTTTATAGTGTCCAGTCTTACATTTAGGCCTTTAATCCATTTTGAGTTCCTTTTTGTGTATGGTGTTAGGGAATGTTCTAATTTCATTCATTTACACGTAACTGTCCAGTTATCCCAGCACCAATTACTGAAGAGACTGTCTTTTCTCCACTGTATATCCTTGCATCTTTACCATAGATTAGTTGAGCATAGGTGTGTGGGTTTATCTCTCGGCTTTGTATCCTCTTCCATTGATCTATATTTCTGTTTTTGTGCCAGTACCATATTGTCTTGAGTACTGTAGCTTTGTAGTATAGTCTGAAGTCAGGGAGTCAGATCCCTTCAACTCTTTTTTTTTTTTTCCCCCTCAAGATTGCTTTAGCTATTTGGGGTCTTTTGTGTTTCCATACAGATTTTAAGATTTTTTTGTTCTACTTCTGTAAAAAATGCCACTGGTAATCTAATAAGGATTGCATTGAATCTGTAGATTACTTTGAGTAGTATAGTCATTTTCACAATGTTCATTCTTCCAATCCAAGGATATGGTATATCTCTCCATTTGTTTGTGTCATCTTTGATTTCTTTCATCAATGTCTTATAGTTTTCTGCATACAGGTGTTTTACCTCCTTAGTAGGTTTATTCCTAGGTATTTTATTATTTTTGTTGCAGTGGTAGATGGGAGTGTTTCCTTATTTCTCTCTCTGGTCTTTCGTTGTTACTGTATAGGAATTGAAGAGATGACTGTGCATTAATTTTGTATCTTGCAAATTTACCAAATTCATTGATTAGCTCTAGTAGTTTTCTGGTGGTATCTTTAGGATTATCTATGTATAGTGCCATGTCATCCGCAAACAGTGACAGCTTTACTCCTTCTTTTCCAACTTGTATTTCATTTATTTCTTTTTCTTCTCTGATTGCCCAGCTAGGACTTCCAAATTATGTTGAATAATAGTGACAAGTGTGGACATCCTTGTCTTGTTCCTGATCTTAGAAGAAATGTTTTCAGTTTTTCACTATTGAGAGTGATGTTTGCTGTGGGTTTGTCATATATGGCCTTTATTATGTTGAGGTAGGTTCACTCTATATCCTCTTTCTGGAGAGTCTATCATAAATGGGTACTGAATTTTGTCAAAAGAATTTTCTGCATCTACTGCAATGATCATATAGCTTTTATTCTGCAATTTTTTAATATGGTGTATTATGTTGATTGATTTGCATATATTGAAGAATCCTTCCATCACAGGGATAAATCCCACTTGATCATGGTGTATGATCCTTTTACTGTGCTGTTGGATTCGGTTTGCTAGTATTTTGTTGAGGATTTTTGTATCTATATTCATCAGTGATATTGGTTTGTAATTTTCTTTTTTTATAGTATTTTTGTCTGCTTTTGGTATCAGGGTGATGGTGGCCTCATAGAGTGAGTTTGGGAGTGTTCCTCCGTCTGCAGTTTTTTGGAAGAGTTTGAGAAGGATGGGTGTTAGGTCTTCTCTAAATGTTTGATAGACTTCACCTGTGAAGCCATCTGGTTTTGTTTGTTGGAAGATTTTTAATCACAGTTTCAATTTCATTACTCGTGATTGGCCTGTTCATATTTTCTATTTCTTCCTGGTTCAGTCTTGGAAGGTTATACCTTTCTAAGAATTTGTCCATTTCTTCCAGGTTGTCCACTTTATTGGCATAACATTGCTTGTAGTAGTCTCTTAGGATGCTTTGTATTTCTGGAGTGTCAGTTGTAACTTCTCCTTTTTCATTTCTAATTTTATTTATTTGAGTCCTCTCCCTCTTTTTCTTGATGAGTTTGGCTAATGGTTTATCAATTTTGTTTATCTTCTCAAAGAACCAGCTTTTAGTTTTATTGATCTTTGCTGTTGTTTTCTTCATTTGTATTTCATTTATTTCTGCTCTGATCTTTATGATTTCTTTCCTTCTGCTAACTTTGGGTTTTGTTTGTTCTTTCTCCAGTTCCTTCAGGTCTAAGGTTAGATTTTTTTTGAGATTTTTCTTGTTTCATGAAGTAGGCTTTTATAGCTATAAAGTTCCCTCTTAGAAATGCTTCTGCTGCATCCCATAGGTTTTGGATCGTTGTGTTTGCTTTGTCATTTGTCTCTAGGTATTTTTTGATTTCCTCTTTGATTTCTTCAGTGATCTCTTGGTTATTTAATAACTTATTTTTTATCTCCCATATGTTTGTGTTTTTTGTGTTATTTTCCCTGTAATTGATGTCTAATCTCATAGCACTGTGGTTGGAAAAGATGCTTGATATGAATTCAATTTTCTTAAATTTACTGAGGCTTGATTTGTGACCCAAGATATGATCTATCCTGGAGAATGTTCCATGTATACTTGAGAGGAAAGTGTAATCTTCTCTTTTTGGATGGAAGGTCCTATAAATATCAATTACATCTATCTGGTCTATTGTGTTTCCTTATTAATTTTCTGTCTGGATTATCTGTCCACTCGTGTAAGTGAGGTGTTAAAGTTCCCCGCTATTATTGTGCTACTGTTGATTTCCTCTCTTATAACTGTTAGCATTTGCCGTATATATTGAGGTGCTCCTATGTTGGTAGCATATATATTTATAATTGTTATATCTTCTTCTTGGATTGATCCCTTGATCATTATCCCTTGTCTCTTGTAGCATTCTTTGTTCTAAGGTCTATTTTATCTGATATGAGTATTGCTACTCCAGCTTTCTTTTGATTTCCATTTTCATGGAATATCTGTTTTCATCCCCTCACTTTCAGTCTGTATGTGTCCCTACGTCTGAAGTGGGTCTCTTTTAGACAACATATATATGGGTCTTGTTTTTATATCCATTCAACAAGCCTGTGTATTTAGGTTGGAGCATTTAATCCATTCCCAATTTAGGTAATTATCGATATATATGTTCATATTACAATTTTCTTAATTGTTTGGGTTTGTTTTTGTAGGTCCTTTACTTCTCTTGTGTTTCCCACTTAGAGAGGATCATTTAGCATTTACTGTAGAGCTGGTTTGGTGGTGCTGAGTTCTCTTAGCTTTTGCTTGTCTGTAAAGCTTTTGATTTCTCTGTCGAATCTGAATGAGATCATTGCTGGGTAGAATAATCTTGGTTGTACGCTCTTCCTTTTCATCACTTTAAGTATATCATGCTACTTCTTCCTGGCTTATAGAGTTTCTGCTGAGAAATCAGCTGTTAACCTTACGGGAGTTCCCTTTTATGTTATTTGTCATTTTTTCCTTGTTGCTTTTAATAATTTTTCTTTGTCTTTGATTTTTGTCAATTTGATTACTCTGTGTCTCAGCATGTTTCTCCTTGGCTTTTTCCTGCCTGGGACTCTCTGCCCTTCCTGGACTTGTGTGGCTATGGCCTTTTCCATTTTAGAGAAATCTTCCACTATAATCACTTCAAATATTTCCTTGGGTCCTTTCTCTCTCTATTCTCCTTCTGGGATTCCCATAGTGTGAATGTGGGTGCATTTAATGTTGTCCCAAAGGTCTCATAGGCTGTCTTTATTTCTTTTCATTCCTTTTTCTTTATTCTGTTCTTTGGCAGTGAATTATACCATTCTGTGTTCCATGCCACTTATCCGTTCTTCTGACTCAGTTATTTTGTTATTGATTCCTTCTAGTGTATTTTTCATTTCAGTTATTGTATTGTTCATCTGTTTGTTCTTTAATCCTTCTAGGTCTGTGGTAAAAATTCCTTGCATCTTCTTGATATGTGCCTCCATTCTCTTTCTGAGGTTCTGGATCATCTATGCTATCATTATTCTGAATTCTTTTTCTGGACGGTTACCTATTCCCACCTCATTTAGTTGTTTTTTGGAGTTTAATCTTGTTCCTTCATCTGGTACATAGCCCTCTGCCTTTTCATTTCATCTATATTTTTGTAAATATGGTTTTCATTCCACAGGGTCCACGATTGTAGTTCTTCTTGCTTCTGCTGTCTTGTCTCTACTGGATAAGGCTACCTAAGAGGCTTGTGCAAGCTTCCTGATGGGAGAGACTTGTGGTGGGTAGACCTGTTGTTGCTCTGGCAGGCAGAGCTTAGTAGTACTTTAATCTGCTTGTCTGCTGATGGGTAAGGCTGAGTTCTCTCCCTGTTGGTTGTTTGACCTGTGGCAACCCAGCACTGGAGGCTACAGGCTCTTTGGTAAGTCTAATGGTGGCCTCTGCAAGGGCACATGCCAAGGAGTACTTCCCAGAACTTCTGCTGCCAGTGTCCTTGTCCCTATCTGAGTCATAACTGCCCCCTGCCTCGGCAGGAGACCCTCTAACACTAGCAGGTAGGTCTTGTTCTGTCTCCTACGGGATCACTGTTATTTCCACTGGGTCCTGATGTGCACACTACTTTGTGAGTTCACTACTAGAGTGGAGTCTCTGTTTTGCCCAGTTCTGTTGAAGTCCTCTAATCAAATTCTGCTAGACCTTCAAAGTCTGTTTCCTTGGGAATTCCTCTTCCCATTGAAAACCCTTAAGATGGGAAGCCTGTCGTGGGGCTCAGAAACTTCACTCCAGTGTATGGACTTCTGTGTTATAATTGTTCTCCAGTTTTTGAATCACCCAACCAATAGTCATGGGATTTGATTTTATTGTGATTTCTCCCCTCCTACCATCTCACTGCAGCTTCTCCTTTGTCTTTGCATTTGAGGTATCTTTTTTGGTGAGTTCCAGTGTCGTCCTGTTGATGATTATTCAGCAGTTAGTTATGATTCCAATGCTCTCACAAAAAGGAGTGAGCATATGTCCTTCTACTATGCCATCCTCAATCAAGTTTTAACAAGCCTTTATTTTTAAAATTTTATTTTATTGCAAGTAATTTTCCAAGAATAGTATGGTTTTTCTTTCTCATTTTCCCAGCAGTTTTAGCATTCTGGCTAGAAAACTTTTAAGTGGATCTCATTTACTTCAAATGATGTATGTCAATACTCTGACTCTTTAACACCTTTATATATTAGTGCTAAATGTGTCTTTTAATTTTTTTAAATGAAGGGTAAGCTGTTCTCCAGAGGTAACCCCTTCAAATACTCCTCTCTGTATGCTATTTCAGACTCACAACTATATAAGAGAGCAAAACAATGAGTGTTTAGAGTTTAATTTTTAATACAAATTTCCCTAAACTCTTTTAAATTCTTTCTGAATCTTGAGTGAAAATGCAATATATTAAACCCCAAGAAGCAGACTCAATTGTTTAATACATTGGATAACAAGGATTAGAATGCTGGTTTGGGATCATATGTCTTCATTTTGTTATTAGACATTAAGAATGGGATTTTAAGGGCTTCTCTGGTGACACAATGGTTGAGAGTCTGCCTGCCGATGCAGGGGACATGGGTTCATGCCCTGGTTCAGGAAGATCCCGCATGCCATGGAGTGGCTAGGCCCATGAGCCATGGCCACTGAGCCTGCACACCACAACGGGAGAGGCCACAATAGTGAGAGGCCCATGTACCACAAAAAAAAATAGGATTTTCAGAAGCTCTCCTAGATGCATTAGTCCCAGTAAAGTACTTACCAGATAATTCATTATAGTCTTTTTTGGTGGGGAGGGGAGGGGTTTTCATTTAGAAGAATGCAATTAAAACTTAACTTGATAATTAATTCTGAACTAGTGAGAACTAGTTCCAGAGATTATGACTATAATGCTGTGTAGTCATTGATATAAATATTCATGAGGTTTCATTGTTTTATGGTTTTCCCAAGCACACAGCTTATCTGAAGAAGTAAAATTAAAGTACCACTATTTAACATTACAAAGCAAATAAGAATCCATGAAGAAAGAATAGTTAATTCACTAGGGATTGTGAATACACATAGGCCCACATAGAGAATACATCATATATGTACAAATACAACATAACCTGAACATATAAATTAGAAGATGTGGAAGAGAGGAGTGAAAAAGTGATATGGGTAAACAATTTTGAATCTTAATCTGGTCAACACTGGGCAAGTGAAATTCATTGAAATCTACTTAACTTACCACAAAAAATCAATCAACATATAAAGCTAATCTTGTGCTGCAGAAGAGCGAATGAGAAAATGGTCTTTCTTATTCTATTTCCATGTTTTACTGAGTAATAATGCCATCATATTTGACCTTGAAGCAGATTCATCTATAACATGAAATTTTCAAGTAATCTGATAGAATAAACAGGATGTGATGAATGGATGAATGAATGGATGCATGGGTGGAAAGTACAAAGAGAGAAAGCAGCCAGTCAGGAAAATTGAAATAGGTGGGAGTTGGTGGGAGAAGGGAGTGTGATTTCAGACCATAGTCTTCAATGTGATTCAAGTTAATTTAAAAAATTCAGTCTTGATAGAATTCTTATAATTGCCATTTGTTTATATTCTCAAACTTGATGAAGAAAGAATCAGCACAAACAGTATATTCATTGAAAACTTTACACAAATTTGAGGAAGATTTAAGCCTTCTGTATTGGTATGCTCAGTTCATTTATTGTTAACACCATAAAGTCAAATACAGTATTATGTGGTTAAGATACATCTGTCTCTGTGCAAGCACTCACCATATTTCTTTAAGTTCAGCAGGTGTTTTGCAAAGAATCTAAAGGATTTTGCACAAAATTAGTACCCATAATAAAGCAATGCTGATGAAGAGACAGCTTTTTATATCACTGATATATTATAGTTTTTTTCTAATAAATGTCATTGCTAGATATTTCAAAACCTGAAACAGATTTGCTGACTGCACTGTTTTGAAGCATATTTGCTGTGCCTTATTGGTAAGATGTTCTCTAATAGACGTACAGTTTAGAAATTTTATTTGACACTGTTGACTACTAAATTAGCAGCTTTTCAACTTTGCAAGACTTCTGTCACACAATTGAGATAAAAGGTAGAATGCATCACTTTTGCATTAATCTTTCCTGGAACTGTCCTGAGAGAAATATAACGTATTAATTGAGGCCCTAATTTGAGAAACAAATAAAAACAAAGTTGTTCTTTTGTTATATTTTTTACAGGCTCCTCTCTCTGTCTTTCCCTGTCTTTCTCTTTCACACACACATACAACTTATGAGGATTCAAACTATAAATACATAGATCTTTTCATTTTTAATTGCCTGCAGTTTGATGGCATAAAGCTAACAGCATTCTTCAATTAGAAGACTTACTTGGGGAGCCCACTTGGCCTTGAACTGTTAGCACGCTGCTCCTTTCTATGGGTGGACATGCTGTATTCTGGTGATCTAATTCAGGAACTCTTGTTCATTTGGTTAGAGCTTTGGGTTAGCGAGTTTCACATATCTTAGGATCAATCCTTCAGTTTATCATCTGAATTTGCTATTTTCAGTGGGTTCCAAAAAGAGTCAGGCAGCAACACCAACCACAGATGACAGTGCTAACACAGGTACCCTTAACCTATAGGTAGAGTAAGCCCATAAGCATGGTCAGAAACTGCCTTCAGGCCAGGTTACTGATGGAGCCTTAATGTGTGCCATAAGGAACTAGCATAGAGAAAGGCTGATCCTCTGTTTCCAGCCACAGGACAAGTCCCTCACCTAGAACATGGGAGCAAAGTACAAACACCATGATCCCATTCAATCATCTTTAAAATCTAACTTTGTGAAAAGCCTGCTTGTAGAGAAGAGAGAGAGAGGGAAATGTTAGTCACAATGCTACTCTGATGAGCTTCGTCCAAAAAATCTATATTCATTCAAAAGCAGTTTCTATGTGTTGAATGTGAACATGGAGAGGGATATTAAAAGTATAAAAGTTTTTTTTTTCAAAAAGAATATGTAGTCCAAACCAGTGTTAAAGTCACATACGAAAAAATAAAACACATATAGGGACTGGTAAATGCTAACTGAAAAATAAACAGTAGAGGTAACAAATTCCAATTTCAGAGAAAGAAAAAGTCAAACATTCACATGTGCAGAGCCTGTATACACCAAAAAGTAAGAAGGGATGTGAGATACATTTTGAGCAGAAACAATATTAAAAGCAAAGGCAGGAATCTTCTTGTTCCAATGAAGATGTAGAAAGTTGTAAAGGATGATGCTCCCATAATAGTAATTAGAAAAAGCTGATCAAACTACCAAATCATAACTTTTCAAAAGTTTGTCAGAATGTTGAGGTTACAAGATGATCAGATAACCTGAAATCTAAAGTGTGAATAGCCCCTCCAAAGAGACATGGGTTATGCAAACCCATCTGTGGCAGTGCACAGGGAAAAGAGACATCCTGCTAGACACAATAGCCACAGGTGAAAATTAATATGCTATAATTTTAAAGAACTGCTAATGGTCAAGTGTGAGCTAGGATGTTAGTCTAAAATAGCTGGGGTCACCTGACTAAAGGGATTTTTCCCTGACCCACAAACTCACTGCTGTGGGTCTTCTCTAGGTACTCTAAGAAAGAGTGTGGGTAGAAGAGGAAACCAGAGAAAACCTCTGTTATTGGTGTAGGCATAAAAGCAAAGACCATCACCATGTATTTAGTTGTGCAGGAACAGGCAAAATATGCCTGCTTTTTTCCCAGACTCTTCTCTCCTATAAAGCAAAAGCTTAAAGCCACAAAGACTATGGTCCACCAGGACCAGAAGGTGAAAGGCAAACTGTACCTCTGGAGAAAGGGTAAAAAATCTACATTCATTCAAAACCAGTTTCTATATGGTGAAAATCTTCTTATCCTCTTCTGATACCAAGTAGAGGCCTCCTACTTCTGGGAAAAGAATAAGAAAATATCAATGAAAACTAATTCAGATACAAGGAAGATTTGGGTGCCACAGGGAAGAAAGTATGGAACTCTGAAAAAGCCTCAATTTAAGCCTCTAGTACATAAGACTGCCCTAAGATGGAAGCTGGACCAGATCAATGGAGAATCCCTTCCTGACATGATCATGAAACTAGCAAAAAATACCAAGAAACAACATTCTACTTCTAGGGGAGGTGGAAAAACATGGAGAAAGATTTTTTATTGTGGCAGAGTCATGCAGGGTTTTTTGAAAGCTGAGAATGGAGGACTAAATCTGACCAAAATATGACCAAAATCCCAACACAGATACTAAACACTAGTCCTCTGTAAGAGAAATTTAAATTTTTTGTCCCATTGAAAGTAGCTATAGCAACAGTAACTCTTATGCCCCAGTCAACTCCCGACTAGATTTATTCAACTGCCCATATTAACAACATGATAAAAGGATCAGTATTTAATTTCCCTTAGTAATTATTTGTATCTCAGTCTTTACTTTCATGATGACAAGGTAAACAGAAAGTCAAGAAAAAAATGACCATTCAATCTACTGTCAAGAGGCAAAGCAACAAACAAAACCAGACTCAGAGATGACCCAGTTGTTGGAATGATCAGAGAGAGATTTTTAAGGCCACAATGATTAAACTGTTAATAGCTCCTGTGAGGAAAATAAACAATGTGTGTGAACAAACAGAAAATAATATTAATTATATTTCTTAGCCTGAATTCAATACAGTCTGAAACCCAGAAGTGCATATCAGCACAAACAGACAGCTCCAGGGCAAGTCTGCCAGTACTGGCTAAAGAAAGAAGAATGCACAGGGTGTGAAAAATTCCTGTTTATTTTTTCCTCTATTCTTTTACAGGCCATAAGACAAACAAAACCATGGAGGCAGTTGTAGAAGCCTCAAAAGAAGATGGCAGTGGCTATAACTCTGAGGGAGAAGAGTATTCCTCTCCAATAGGCATGCTGGAGGAATAAAATATATTAAATTCATCACTGGTTCTATAATACTTTAAACTCTTATCTTCTTTCTCACTATTCCAGCTACTCTTTAATCCAGTATCCTCAAAAAATGGCTCTATACATTATATATATATATATTTTATAGTGTGTTCAGTGAGAAAAATAATGGAGTTTTAAAATTTCCCCTGATCCAGAACTGGAACTCTAGAAAATATTTTAGCTGGCTATACATCTAATCAAAATGTATAAAAATGGGTGGATTATGGCTAAAATGGGCTCACAGAACAATTTATAGCAGTAAATGTTTATATTATGTACAGTAAAGGTATCAAATCAATGTTTTAAGTATTTACCTTAAGAAACAACAATAAAAAAAGAAAAAAAATATTAAACAAAGGTAAGAAGAGGAGGTAAATAACAATAATAATCAAAATCAAATACCAAAAAAAAAAAAAAAAAAAAGAAGGCAAGAAAGTAAGAAAGGGAGAAATAAAGGGGAGAAAAAGAAATAAAGCCAAAATCTGGTTTTCAAAAAATCAACTAAATTAATACATTTATCTACAGAATAATCAGGGAAAAGGAGAGAAAACACAGATTACCATAGCAGAGATAAATGAGGGGCTGTTAACAGAGATCATGAAAATTTAAAAGAAAATATTATCAAGCTTAAGCCAATGTATTTAATAATTGTTGAAACATATTCCATGGAATAAACAAACTACTAAATTCAATCAAGAATAACTTTGTATTCCTATATCTATCTTAAAAATTGGATTTATAGTAAAACACCTTACAACAAAGAAAAAAGTAAAGCTCATATAGTTTTACTTAGAAATTTAAAAAACATTTAAGAAAAAGAGGAAATCAACTCTACACAAATTCTTCTGGAAAATTTAAAAGAGGGAATTCTCAACTCATTTTATGATGTTTGCCTTCCTCTGATGCAAAGATATTTCAAGAAAAGAAAATGTATAAGCATAGTCCAAAATCATTACTAAAATATTAGCAAATAGAATCCAGTAATATATAAAAATGATATTATATCATAATCAAATGTTTTTTTCACATAGAAAGGCAATGTTAGACAAAATTTTTAAAATTAATCAATGTAATTTTCCATCTCATCAATATATACTGAGAAAGCACATAGTCATCTCAATAAAGACAGAAAAATCACCACATTTGGCAAACATAATATTTATGATAAAACATATAAGCAAACTAAGAATTAAAGGGAATTTTCTCAAGGCATATCCAAAAAAACTGTTGTTAGCTTCATATTTAATGTTGAAAGACAAATGCTTTTTTTATTCAAGATGAAGAAC